>NW_027524231.1:0-34518 GCF_052094955.1 Ictidomys tridecemlineatus | reverse complement strand
GCAACCCCTTTCCATGAAATTGAATTTCGCCAGTCTCTGCTTAGGGCTACATCAACAGCAAACAAACCATAGAGATAGAACTTGAAACTGCTTTCTTGTGTCAAGTTTCAAAAAGGTAGCACAAACCGTGTTTCATTTAGGGTTCCAAATACATGCATCCCTATAGGAAAAAACAGAGTGAAACCTAAAAATTTAAACGGTTACTGCAAACGAACGGTTTAATTTAGAAGAACGAAATTTGGTGAGCCAAGTGGTTTCGGTGTACTGATCATTACCTGAAAGAATCATCAAGATTGGGTGAAAAAATGTTGGCTGAGATTTCAGGCAACTCGTAGTTTTTTGGAAGCTTGGCAACCCCTTTCCATGAAAGTGATTTTCGCCAGTCTCTGCTTAGGGCTACATCAACAGCAAACAAACCATAGAGATAGAACTTGAAACTGCTTTATTGTGTCAAGTTTCAAAGGGCTAGCACAAACCGTGTTTCATTTAGAGTTCCAAATACATGCATCCCTATAGGAGAAAACAGAGTGAAACCTAAAAATGAAAACGGTTACTGCAAACGAACGGTTTAATTTAGAAGAACGAAATTTGGTGAGCCAAGTGGTTTCGGTGTACTGATCATTACCTGAAAGAATCATCAAGATTGGGTGAAAAAATGTTTGCTGAGATTTCAGGCAACTCGTAGTTTTTTGGAAGCTTGGCAACCCCTTTCCATGAAAGTGATTTTCGCCAGTCTCTGCTTAGGGCTACATCCACAGGAAACAAACCATAGAGATAGAACTTGAAACTGCTTTCTTGTGTCAAGTTTCAAAGGGCTAGCACAAACCGTGTTTGATTTAGAGTTCCAAATACATGTATCTCTATAGGAGAAAACAGAGTGAAACCTAAAAATTAAAACGGTTACTGCAAACGAACGGTTTAATTTAGAAGAACGAAATTTGGTGAGCCAAGTGGTTTCGGTGTACTGATCATTACCTGAAAGAATCATCAAGATTGGGTGAAAAAATGTTTGCTGAGATTTCAGGCAACTCGTAGTTTTTTGGAAGCTTGGCAACCCCTTTCCATGAAAGTGATTTTCGCCAGTCTCTGCTTAGGGCTACATCCACAGGAAACAAACCATAGAGATAGAACTTGAAACTGCTTTCTTGTGTCAAGTTTCAAAGGGCTAGAACAAACCGTGTTTGATTTAGAGTTCCAAATACATGTATCCCTATAGGAGAAAACAGAGTGAAACCTAAAAATTAAAACGGTTACTGCAAACGAACGGTTTAACCTAGAAGAACGAAATTTGGTGAGCCAAGTGGTTTTGGTGTACTGATCATTACCTGAAAGAATCATCAAGATTGGGTGAAAAAATGTTTGATGAAAATTCAGGCAACTTGTAGTTTTTTGGAAGCTTGGCAACCCCTTTCCATGAAAGTGATTTTCGCCAGTCTCTGCTTAGGGCTACATCAACAGCAAAGAAACCATAGAGATAGAACTTGAAACTGCTTTCTTGTGTCAAGTTTCAAAAAGGTAGCACAAACCGTGTTTCATTTAGAGTTCCAAATTCATGCATCCCTATAGGAGAAAACAGAGTGAAACCTAAAAATGAAAACGGTTACTGCAAACGAACGGTTTAAATTAGAAGAACGAAATTTGGTTTGCCAAGTGGTTTTGGTGTACTGATCATTACCTGAAAGAATCATCAATTTGGGTGAAAAAATGTTTGCTGAGATTTCAGGCAACTCGTAGTTTTTTGCAAGCTTGGCAACCCCTTTCCATGAAAGTGATTTTCGCCAGTCTCTGCTTAGAGCTACATCAACAGCAAACAAACCATAGAGATAGAACTTGAAACTGCTTTCTTGTGTCAAGTTTCAAAGAGGTAGCACAAACCGTGTTTGATTTAGAGTTCAAAATACATGTATCCCTATAGGAGAAAACAGAGTGAAACCTAAAAATGAAAACGGTTACTGCAAACGAACGGTTTAACCTAGAAGAACGAAATTTGGTGAGCCAAGTGGTTTTGGTGTACTGATCATTACCTGAAAGAATCATCAAGATTCGGTGAAAAAATGTTGGCTGAGATTTCAGGCAACTCGTAGTTTTTTGGAAGCTTGGCAACCCCTTTCCATGAAAGTGATTTTCGCCAGTCTCTGCTTAGGGCTACATCAACAGAAAACACATAATAGAGATAGAACTTGAAACTGCTTCCTTGTGTCAAGTTTCAAAGAGCTAGCACAAACCGTGTTTGATTTAGAGTTCCAAATACATGTATCCCTATAGGAGAAAACAGAGTGAAACCTAAAAATGAAAACGGTTACTGCAAACGAACGGTTTAACCTAGAAGAACGAAATTTGGTAAGCCAAGTGTTTTTGTGTACTTATCATTACCTGAAAGAATCATCAAGATTCGGTGAAAAAATGTTTGCTGAGATTTCAGGCAACTCGTAGGTTTTTGGAAGCTTGGCAACCCCTTTTAATGAAAGTGATTTTCGCCAGTCTCTGCTTAGGGCTACATCAACAGCGAACAAACCATTAACATAGAACTTGAAACTGCTTTCTTGTGTCAAGTTTCAAAGAGCTAGCAGAAACCGTGTTTGATTCAGAGTTAAAAATACATGTATCCCTATAGGAGTAAACAGAGTGAAACCTAAAAATGTAAACGGTTACTGCAAACGAAAGGTTTAACCTAGAAGAACGAAATTTGGTGAGCCTAGTGGTTTTGGTGTACTGATCATTACCTGAAAGAATCATCAAGAGTGGGTGAAAGAATGTTTGCTGAGATCAGGCAACTCGTAGTTTTTTTGGAATCTTGGCAACCCCCTTTCCATGAAAGTGATTTTCGCCAGTCTGCTTAGGGCTACATCAACAGCCAAACAACCATAGAGAGAGAACTTGAAACTGCTTTCTAGTGTCAAGTTTCAAAGAGCTAGCACAAACCGTGTTTATTCAGAGTTCCAAATACATGTATCCCTATAGGAGAAAACAGAGTGAAACCTAAAAATGAAAACAGTTACTGCAAACAAACGGTTTAACCTGGAAGAACGAAATTTGGAGAGCAAGTGGTTTTGGTGTACTGATCATTACCTGAAAGAATCATCAAGATTGGGTGAAAAAATTTTGGCTGAGATTTCAGGCAACTCGTAGTATTTTGGAAGCTTGGCAACCCCTTTCCATGAAAGTGATTTTCGCCAGTCTCTGCTTAGAGCTACATCAACAGCAAACAATCCATAGAGATAGAACTTGAAACTGCTTTCTGTGTCAAGTTTCAAAGGGCTAGCACAAACCGTGTTTGATTTAGAGTTCCAAATACATGTATTTCTATAGGAGAAAACAGTGAAACCTAAAAATGAAAACTGTTACTGCAAACGAACGGTTTAACCTAGAAGAACGAAATTTGGTGAGCCAAGTGGTTTTGTTGTACTGATCATTACCTGAAAGAATCATCAAGATTGGGTGAAAAAGTGTTTGCTGAGATTTCAGGCAACTCGTAGTTTTTTGGAAGCTTGGCAACCCCTTTCCATAAAAGTGATTTTTGCCAGTCTCTGCTTAGGGCTACATCAACAGCAAACAAACCATAGAGGTAGAACTTGAAACTGCTTTCTTGTGTCAAGTTTCAAAGAGCTAGCACAAACCGTGTTTGATTCAGAGTTCCAAATACATGTATCCCTATAGGAGAAAACAGAGTGAAACCTAAAAATGAAAACGGTTACTGCAAACGAACGGTTTAACCTAGAAGCACGAAATTTGGTGAGCCAAGTGGTTTTGGTGTACTGATCGTTACCTGAAAGAATCATAGAGATTGGGTGAAAAAATGTTTGCTGATATTTCAGGCAACTCGTAGTTTTTTGGAAGCTTGGCAACCCCTTTCCATGAAATTGAATTTCGCCAGTCTCTGCTTAGGGCTACATCAACAGCAAACAAACCATAGAGATAGAACTTGAAACTGCTTTCTTGTGTCAAGTTTCAAAAAGGTAGCACAAACCGTGTTTCATTTAGGGTTCCAAATACATGCATCCCTATAGGAAAAAACAGAGTGAAACCTAAAAATTTAAACGGTTACTGCAAACGAACGGTTTAATTTAGAAGAACGAAATTTGGTGAGCCAAGTGGTTTCGGTGTACTGATCATTACCTGAAAGAATCATCAAGATTGGGTGAAAAAATGTTGGCTGAGATTTCAGGCAACTCGTAGTTTTTTGGAAGCTTGGCAACCCCTTTCCATGAAAGTGATTTTCGCCAGTCTCTGCTTAGGGCTACATCAACAGCATACAAACCATAGAGATAGAACTTGAAACTGCTTTATTGTGTCAAGTTTCAAAGGGCTAGCACAAACCATGTGTCATTTAGAGTTCCAAATACATGCATCCCTATAGGAGAAAACAGAGTGACACCTAAAAATGAAAATGGTTACTGCAAACGAACGGTTTAATTTAGAAGAACGAAATTTGGTGAGCCAAGTGGTTTCGGTGTACTGATCATTACCTGAAAGAATCATCAAGATTGGGTGAAAAAATGTTTGCTGAGATTTCAGGCAACTCGTAGTTTTTTGGAAGCTTGGCAACCCCTTTCCATGAAAGTGATTTTCGCCAGTCTCTGCTTAGGGCTACATCCACAGCAAACAAACCATAGAGATAGAACTTGAAACTGCTTTCTTGTGTCAAGTTTCAAACGGCTAGCACAAACCGTGTTTGATTTAGAGTTCCAAATACATGTATCCCTATAGGAGAAATCAGAGTGAAACCTAAAAATGAAAACGGTTACTGCAAACGAACGGTTTAACCTAGAAGAACGAAATTTGGTAAGCCAAGTGGTTTTGGTGTACTTATCATTACCTGAAAGAATCATCAAGATTGGGTGAAAAAATGTTTGCTGAGATTTCAGGCAACTCGTAGTTTTTTGGAAGCTTGGCAACCCCTTTCCATGAAAGTGATTTTCGCCAGTCCCTGCTTAGGGCTACATTAACAGCAAACAAACCATTAAGATAGAACTTGAAACTGCTTTCTTGTGTCAAGTTTCAAAGAGCTAGCACAAACCGTGTTTGATTCAGAGTTCCAAATACATGTATCCATATAGGAGTAAACCGAGTGAAACCTAAAAATGAAAACGGTTACTGAAAACGAACAGTTTAACCTAGAAGAACAAAATTTGGTGAGCCTAGTGGTTTTGGTGTACTGATCATTACCTGAGAGAATCATCAAGATTGGGTGAAAAAATGTTGGCTGAGATTTCAGGCAACTCGTAGTTTTTTGGAAGCTTGGCAACCCCTTTCCATGAAAGTGATTTTCGCCAGTCTCTGCTTAGGGCTACATCAACAGCAAACAATCCATGGAGATAGAACTTGAAACTGCTTTATTGTGTCAAGTTTCTAAGGGCTAGCACAAACCGTGTTTGATTTAGAGTTCCAAATACATGTATCCCTATAGGAGAAAACAGTGAAACCTAAAAATGAAAACTGTTACTGCAAACGAACGGTTTAACCTAGAAGAACGAAATTTGGTGAGCCAAGTGGTTTTGTTGTACTGATCATTACCTGAAAGAATCATCAAGATTGGGTGAAAAAGTGTTTGCTGAGATTTCAGGCAACTCGTAGTTTTTTGGAAGCTTGGCAACCCCTTTCCATAAAAGTGATTTTGCCAGTCTCTGCTTAGGGCTACATCAACAGCAAACAAACCATAGAGATAGAACTTGAAACTGCTTTCTTGTGTCAAGTTTCAAAGAGCTAGCACAAACCGTGTTTGATTCAGAGTTCCAAATACATGTATCCCTATAGGAGAAAACAGAGTGAAACCTAAAAATGAAAACGGTTACTGCAAACGAACGGTTTAACCTAGAAGAACGAAATTTGGTGAGCCAAGTGGTTTTGGTGTACTGATCGTTACCTAAAAGAATCATCAAGATTGGGTCAAAAAATGTTTGCTGATATTTCAGGCAACTCGTAGTTTTTTGGAAGCTTGGCAACCCCTTTCCATGAAATTGAATTTCGCCAGTCTCTGCTTAGGGCTACATCAACAGCAAACAAACCATAGAGATAGAACTTGAAACTGCTTTCTTGTGTCAAGTTTCAAAAAGGTAGCACAAACCGTGTTTCATTTAGGGTTCCAAATACATGCATCCCTATAGGAAAAAACAGAGTGAAACCTAAAAATTTAAACGGTTACTGCAAACGAACGGTTTAATTTAGAAGAACGAAATTTGGTGAGCCAAGTGGTTTCGGTGTACTGATCATTACCTGAAAGAATCATCAAGATTGGGTGAAAAAATGTTGGCTGAGATTTCAGGCAACTCGTAGTTTTTTGGAAGCTTGGCAACCCCTTTCCATGAAAGTGATTTTCGCCAGTCTCTGCTTAGGGCTACATCAACAGCAAACAAACCATAGAGATAGAACTTGAAACTGCTTTATTGTGTCAAGTTTCAAAGGGCTAGCACAAACCGTGTTTCATTTAGAGTTCCAAATACATGCATCCCTATAGGAGAAAACAGAGTGAAACCTAAAAATGAAAACGGTTACTGCAAACGAACGGTTTAATTTAGAAGAACGAAATTTGGTGAGCCAAGTGGTTTCGGTGTACTGATCATTACCTGAAAGAATCATCAAGATTGGGTGAAAAAATGTTTGCTGAGATTTCAGGCAACTCGTAGTTTTTTGGAAGCTTGGCAACCCCTTTCCATGAAAGTGATTTTCGCCAGTCTCTGCTTAGGGCTACATCCACAGGAAACAAACCATAGAGATAGAACTTGAAACTGCTTTCTTGTGTCAAGTTTCAAAGGGCTAGCACAAACCGTGTTTGATTTAGAGTTCCAAATACATGTATCTCTATAGGAGAAAACAGAATGAAACCTAAAAATGAAAACGGTTACTGCAAACGAACGGTTTAACCTAGAAGAACGAAATTTGGTGAGCCAAGTGGTTTTGGTGTACTGATCATTACCTGAAAGAATCATCAAGATTGGGTGAAAAAATGTTTGCTGAAAATTCAGGCAACTCGTTGTTTTTTGGAAGCTTGGCAACCCCTTTCCATGAAAGTGATTTTCGCCACTCTCTGCTTAGGGCTACATCAACAGCAAAGAAACCATAGAGATAGAACTTGAAACTGCTTTCTTGTGTCAAGTTTCAAAGGGCTAGAACAAACCGTGTTTGATTTAGAGTTCCAAATACATGTATCCCTATAGGAGAAAACAGAGTGAAACCTAAAAATTAAAACGGTTACTGCAAACGAACGGTTTAACCTAGAAGAACGAAATTTGGTGAGCCAAGTGGTTTTGGTGTACTGATCATTACCTGAAAGAATCATCAAGATTGGGTGAAAAAATGTTTGATGAAAATTCAGGCAACTCGTAGTTTTTTGGAAGCTTGGCAACCCCTTTCCATGAAAGTGATTTTCGCCAGTCTCTGCTTAGGGCTACATCAACAGCAAAGAAACCATAGAGATAGAACTTGAAACTGCTTTCTTGTGTCAAGTTTCAAAGGGCTAGAACAAACCGTGTTTGATTTAGAGTTCCAAATACATGTATCCCTATAGGAGAAAACAGAGTGAAACCTAAAAATGAAAAAGGTTACTGCAAACGAACGGTTTAACCTAGAAGAACGAAATTTGGTGAGCCAAGTGGTTTTTGTGTACTGATGATTACCTGAAAGAATCATCAAGATTGGGTGAAAAAATGTTTGCTGAGATTTCAGGCAACTCGTAGTTTCTTGGAAGCTTGGCAACCCCTTTTAATGAAAGTGATTTTCGCCAGTCTCTGCTTAGGGCTACATCAACAGCAAACAAACCATTAAGATAGAACTTGAAACTGCTTTCTTGTGTCAAGTTTCAAAGAGCTAGCAGAAACCGTGTTTGATTCAGAGTTAAAAATACATGTATCCCTATAGGAGTAAACAGAGTGAAACCTAAAAATGAAAACGGTTACTGCAAACGAAAGGTTTAACCTAGAAGAACGAAATTTGGTGAGCCTAGTGGTTTTGGTGTACTGATCATTACCTGAAAGAATCACCAAGAGTGGGTGAAAGAATGTTTGCTGAGATTTCATGCAACTCGTAGTTTTTTGGAAGCTTGGCAACCCCTTTCCATGAAAGTGATTTTCGCCAGTCTGCTTAGGGCTACATCAACAGCAAACAAACCATAGAGAGAGAACTTGAAACTGCTTTCTAGTGTCAAGTTTCAAAGAGCTAGCACAAACCGTGTTTATTCAGAGTTCCAAATACATGTATCCCTATAGGAGAAAACAGAGTGAAACCTAAAAATGAAAACAGTTACTGCAAACAAACGGTTTAACCTAGAAGAACGAAATTTGGAGAGCAAGTGGTTTTGGTGTACTGATCATTACCTGAAAGAATCATCAAGATTGGGTGAAAAAATGTTGGCTGAGATTTCAGGCAACTCGTAGTATTTTGGAAGCTTGGCAACCCCTTTCCATGAAAGTGATTTTCGCCAGTCTCTGCTTAGAGCTACATCAACAGCAAACAATCCATAGAGATAGAACTTGAAACTGCTTTCTTGTGTCAAGTCAAAGGGCTAGCACAAACCGTGTTTGATTTAGAGTTCCAAATACATGTATTTCTATAGGAGAAAACAGTGAAACCTAAAAATGAAAACTGTTACTGCAAACGAACGGTTTAACCTAGAAGAACGAAATTTGGTGAGCCAAGTGGTTTTGTTGTACTGATCATTACCTGAAAGAATCATCAAGATTGGGTGAAAAAGTGTTTGCTGAGATTTCAGGCAACTCGTAGTTTTTTGGAAGCTTGGCAACCCCTTTCCATAAAAGTGATTTTCGCCAGTCTCTGCTTAGGGCTACATCAACAGCAAACAAACCATAGAGGTAGAACTTGAAACTGCTTTCTTGTGTCAAGTTTCAAAGAGCTAGCACAAACCGTGCTTGATTCAGAGTTCCAAATACATGTATCCCTATAGGAGAAAACAGAGTGAAACCTAAAAATGAAAACGGTTACTGCAAACGAACGGTTTAACCTAGAAGAACGAAATTTGGTGAGCCAAGTGGTTTTGGTGTACTGATCGTTACCTGAAAGAATCATAGAGATTGGGTGAAAAAATGTTTGCTGATATTTCAGGCAACTCGTAGTTTTTTGGAAGCTTGGCAACCCCTTTCCATGTAATTGAATTTCGCCAGTCTCTGCTTAGGGCTACATCAACAGCAAACAAACCATAGAGATAGAACTTGAAACTGCTTTCTTGTGTCAAGTTTCAAAAAGGTAGCACAAACCGTGTTTCATTTAGGGTTCCAAATACATGCATCCTATAGGAAAAAACAGAGTGAAACCTAAAAATTTAAACGGTTACTGCAAACGAACGGTTTAATTTAGAAGAACGAAATTTGGTGAGCCAAGTGGTTTCGGTGTACTGATCATTACCTGAAAGAATCATCAAGATTGGGTGAAAAAATGTTGGCTGAGATTTCAGGCAACTCGTAGTTTTTTGGAAGCTTGGCAACCCTTTCCATGGAAGTGATTTTTGCCAGTCTCTGCTTAGGGCTACATCAACAGCAAACAAACCATAGAGATATAACTTGAAACTGCTTTATTGTGTCAAGTATCAAAGAGCTAGCACAAACCGTGTTTGATTTAGTGTTCAAAATACAGGTATTTCTATAGAAGAAAACAGAGTGAAACCTAAAAATGAAAACGGTTACTGCAAACGAACGGTTTAACCTAGAAGAACGAAATTTGGTGAGCCAAGTGGTTTTGGTGTACTGATAATTATCTGAAAGAATCATCAAGATTGGGTGAAAAAATGTTGGCTGAGATTTCAGGCAACTCGTAGTTTTTTGGAAGCTTGGCAACCCCTTTCCATGAAAGTGATTTTCGCCAGTCTCTGCTTAGGGCTACATCAACAGCAAACAAACCATAGAGATAGAACTTGAAACTGCTTTATTGTGTCAAGTTTCAAAGGGCTAGCACAAACCGTGTTTCATTTAGAGTTCCAAATACATGCATCCCTATAGGAGAAAACAGAGTGAAACCTAAAAATGAAAACGGTTACTGCAAACGAACGGTTTAATTTTAAGAACGAAATTTGGTGAGCCAAGTGGTTTCGGTGTACTGATCATTACCTGAAAGAATCATCAAGATTGGGTGAAAAAATGTTTGCTGAGATTTCAGGCAACTCGTAGTTTTTTGGAAGCTTGGCAACCCCTTTCCATGAAAGTGATTTTCGCCAGTCTCTGCTAAGGGCTACATCCACAGCAGACAAACCATAGAGATAGAACTTGAAACTGCTTTCTTGTGTCAAGTTTCAAAGGGCTAGCACAAACCGTGTTTGATTTAGAGTTCCAAATACATGTATCTCAATAGGAGAAAACAGAATGAAACCTAAAAATGAAAACGGTTACTGCAAACGAACGGTTTAACCTAGAAGAACGAAATATGGTAAGCCAAGTGGTTTTGTTGTACTTATCATTACCTGAAAGAATCATCAAGATTCGGTGAAAAAATGTTTGCTGAGATTTCAGGCAACTCGTAGTTTTTTGGAAGCTTGGCAACCCCTTTCCATGAAAGTGATTTTCGCCAGTCTCTGCTTAGGGCTACATCAACAGCAAACAAACCATAGAGACAGAACTTTAACCTGCTTTATTGTGTCAAGTTTTAAAGAGCTAGCACAAACCGTGTTTGATTTAGAGTTCCAAATACATGTATCCCTATAGGAGAAAACAGAGTGAAACCTAAAAATGAAAACGGATAATGCAAACGAACGGTTTAAACTGGAAGAAGGAAATTTGGTGAGCCAAGTGGTTTTTGTGTACTGATCATTACCTGAAAGAATCATCAAGATTGGGTGAAAAAATGTTGGCTGAGATTACAGGCAACTCGTAGTTTTTTGGAAGCTTGGCTACCCCTTTCCATGAAAGTGATTTTCGCCAGTCTCTGCTTAGGGCTACATAAACAGAAAACAAACCATAGAGATAGAACTTGACAATGCTTTCTTGTGTCAAGTTTCAAAGAGCTAGCACAAACCGTGTTTGATTTAGAGTTCCAAATACATGTATTCCTATAGGAGAAAACAGAGTGAAACCTAAAAATGAAAACGGTTACTGTAAACGAACGGTTTAACCTAGAAGAACGAAATTTGGTGATCCAAGTGGTTTTGGTGTACTGATCATTACCTAAAAGAATCATCAAGATTGGGTGAAAAAATGTTTGCTGAGATTTCAGGGAACTCGTAGATTTTGTAAGCTTGGCAACCCCTTTCCATTAAAGTGATTTTCGCCAGTCTCTGCTTAGGGCTACATGAACAGCAAAAAAACCATATAGATAGAACTTGAAACTGCTTTCTTGTGTCAAGTTTCAAAGAGCTAGCACAAACCGTGTTTTATTTAGAGTTCCAAATACATGTATTCCTATAGGAGAAAACAAAGTGAAACCTAAAAATGAAAACGGTTACTGCAAACTAACGGTTTAACCTAGAAGAACAAAATTTGGTGAGCCAAAAGGCTTTGGTGTACTGATCATTACCTTAAAGAATCATCAATTTGGGTGAAAAAAAGTTTGCTGAGATTTCAGGCAACTCGTAGTTTTTTGGAAGCTTGGCAACCCCTTTCCATGAAAGTGATTTTCACCAGTCTCTGCTTAGGGCTACATCAAGAGCAAACAAACCATAGAAATAGAACTTGAAACTGCTTTCTTGTGTCAAGTTTCAAAGAGCTAACACAAACTGTGTTTGATTTAGAGTTCCAAATACATGTATCCCTATAGGAGAAAACAGAGTGAAACCTAAAAATGAAAACGGTTACTGCAAACGAACGGTTTAACCTAGAAGAACGAAATTTGGTGAGCCAAGTGGTGTTGGTGTACTGATCATTAACTGAAAGAAATATCAAGATTGGGTGAAAAAATATTGGCTGAGATTTCAGGCAACTCGTAGTTTTTTGGAAGCGTGGCAACCCCTTTCCATGAAAGTGATTTTCGCCAGTCTCTGCTTAGGGCTACATCAACAGCAAACAAACCATAGAGATAGAACTTGAAACTGCTTTATTGTGTCAAGATTCAAAGAGCTAGCACAAACCGTGTTTGATTTAGAGTTCTAAATACATGTATCCCTATAGGAGAAAAAAAAGTGCAACCTAAAAATTAAAACGGTTCCTGCAAACGAACCGTTTAACCTAGCAGAACGAAATTTGGTGAGCAAAGTGGTTTTGGTGTACTGATCATTGCCTGAAAGAATCATCAAGATTGGGTGAAAAAAAGTTTGCTGAGATTTCAGGCAACTCGTAGTTTTTTGGAAGCTTGGCAACCCCTTTCCATGAAAGTGATATTCACCAGTCTCTGCTTAGTGCTACATCAACAGCAAACAAACCATAGAGAGAGAACTTGAAACTGCTTTATTGTGTCCAGTTTCAAAGGGCTAGCAGAAACCGTGTTTGATTTAGAGTTCCAAATACATGCATCCCTATAGGAGAAAACAGAGTGAAACCTAAAAATGAAAACGGTTACTGCAAACGAACGGTTTATCATAGAAGAACGAAATTTGGTGAGCCAAGTGGTTTTGGTGTACTGATAATTACCTGAAAGAATCATCAAGATTGGGTGAAAAAATATTTGCTGAGAATTCAGGGAAGTCGTACATTTTGGATGCTTGGCAACACCTTTTTATGAAAGTGATTTTCGCCAGTCTCTGCTTAGGGCTCCATCAACAGCAAAAAAAACATAGAGTTAGAACTTGAAACTGCTTTATTGTGTCAAGTTTCAAAGAGCTAGCACAAACCGTGTTTGATTTAGAGTTCTAAATACATGTATCCCTATAGGAGAAAACAAAGTGAAACCTAAAAATGAAAACGGTTCCTGCAAACGAACCGTTTAACCTAGGAGAACGAAATTTGGTGAGCAAAGTGGTTTTGGTGTACTGATCATTACCTGAAAGAATCATCAAGATTGGGTGAAAAAAAGTTTGCTGTGATTTCAGGCAACTCGTAGTTTTATGGAAGCTTGGCATCCCCTTTCCATGAAAGTGATTTTCGCCAGTCTCTGCTTAGGGCTACATCAACAGCAAACAAACCATAGAGAGAGAACTTGAAACTGCTTTCTTGTGTCAAGTTTCAAAGAGCTAACACAAACTGTGTTTGATTTAGAGTTCCAAATACATGTATCCCTATAGGAGAAAACAGAGTGAAACCTAAAAATGAAAACGGTTACTGCAAACGAACGGTTTAACCTAGAAGAACGAAATTTGGTGAGCCAAGTGGTGTTGGTGTACTGATCATTAACTGAAAGAAATATCAAGATTGGGTGAAAAAATATTGGCTGAGATTTCAGGCAACTCGTAGTTTTTTGGAAGCGTGGCAACCCCTTTCCATGAAAGTGATTTTCGCCAGTCTCTGCTTAGGGCTACATCAACAGCAAACAAACCATAGAGATAGAACTTGAAACTGCTTTATTGTGTCAAGATTCAAAGAGCTAGCACAAACCGTGTTTGATTTAGAGTTCTAAATACATGTATCCCTATAGGAGAAAAAAAAGTGCAACCTAAAAATTAAAACGGTTCCTGCAAACGAACCGTTTAACCTAGCAGAACGAAATTTGGTGAGCAAAGTGGTTTTGGTGTACTGATCATTGCCTGAAAGAATCATCAAGATTGGGTGAAAAAAAGTTTGCTGAGATTTCAGGCAACTCGTAGTTTTTTGGAAGCTTGGCAACCCCTTTCCATGAAAGTGATATTCACCAGTCTCTGCTTAGTGCTACATCAACAGCAAACAAACCATAGAGAGAGAACTTGAAACTGCTTTATTGTGTCCAGTTTCAAAGGGCTAGCAGAAACCGTGTTTGATTTAGAGTTCCAAATACATGCATCCCTATAGGAGAAAACAGAGTGAAACCTAAAAATGAAAACGGTTACTGCAAACGAACGGTTTATCATAGAAGAACGAAATTTGGTGAGCCAAGTGGTTTTGGTGTACTGATAATTACCTGAAAGAATCATCAAGATTGGGTGAAAAAATATTTGCTGAGAATTCAGGGAAGTCGTACATTTTGGATGCTTGGCAACACCTTTTTATGAAAGTGATTTTCGCCAGTCTCTGCTTAGGGCTCCATCAACAGCAAAAAAAACATAGAGTTAGAACTTGAAACTGCTTTATTGTGTCAAGTTTCAAAGAGCTAGCACAAACCGTGTTTGATTTAGAGTTCTAAATACATGTATCCCTATAGGAGAAAACAAAGTGAAACCTAAAAATGAAAACGGTTCCTGCAAACGAACCGTTTAACCTAGGAGAACGAAATTTGGTGAGCAAAGTGGTTTTGGTGTACTGATCATTACCTGAAAGAATCATCAAGATTGGGTGAAAAAAAGTTTGCTGTGATTTCAGGCAACTCGTAGTTTTTTGGAAGCTTGGCATCCCCTTTCCATGAAAGTGATTTTCGCCAGTCTCTGCTTAGGGCTACATCAACAGCAAACAAACCATAGAGAGAGAACTTGAAACTGCTTTCTAGTGTCAAGTTTCAAAGGGCTACCACAAACCGTGTTTGATTTAGAGTTCCAAATACATGTATCCCTATAGGAAAAAACAGTGAAACGTAAAAATCAAAACTGTTACTGCAAACGAATGGTTTAACCTAGAAGAACTAAATTT
The DNA here is from genome assembly GCF_052094955.1 of Ictidomys tridecemlineatus. Lineage (NCBI taxonomy): Eukaryota > Metazoa > Chordata > Mammalia > Rodentia > Sciuridae > Ictidomys > Ictidomys tridecemlineatus. Next base: position 19,957 of record NW_027524231.1, on the reverse strand, counting down.
GGTGAGCCAAGTGGTTTTGTTGTACTGATCATTACCTGAAGAATCATCAAGATTGGGTGAAAAAGTGTTTGCTGAGATTCCAGGCAACTGGTAGTTTTTTGGACGCTTGGCAACCCCTTTCCATGTAAGTGATTTTTGCCAGTCTCTGCTTAGGGCTACATCAACAGCAAACAAACCATAGAGAGAGAACTTGAAACTGCTTTTTTGTGTCAAGTTTCAAAGAGCTAGCACAAACCCTGTTTGATTCAGAGATCCAAATACATGTATCCCTATAGGAGAAAACAGAGTGATACCTAAAAATGAAAACGGTTACTGCAAACGAACGGTTTAACCTAGAAGTACGAAATTTGGTGAGCCAAGTGGTTTTTTTGTACTGATCATTACCTGAAAGAATCATCAAGATTGGGTGAAAAAATGTTTGCTGAGATTTCAGGCAACTCGTAGTTTTTTGGAAGCTTGGCAACCCTTTACATGAAAGTGATTTTCGCCAGTCTCTGCTTAGGGCTACATCAACAGCATACAAACCATAGAGATAGAACTTGAAACTGCTTTATTGTGTCAAGTTTCAAAGGGCTAGCACAAACCATGTGTCATTTAGAGTTCCAAATACATGCATCCCTATAGGAGAAAACAGAGTGACACCTAAAAATGAAAATGGTTACTGCAAACGAACGGTTTAATTTAGAAGAACGAAATTTGGTGAGCCAAGTGGTTTCGGTGTACTGATCATTACCTGAAAGAATCATCAAGATTGGGTGAAAAAATGTTTGCTGAGATTTCAGGCAACTCGTAGTTTTTTGGAAGCTTGGCAACCCCTTTCCATGAAAGTGATTTTCACCAGTCTCTGCTTAGGGCTACATCAAGAGCAAACAAACCATAGAGATAGAACTTGAAACTGCTTTCTTGTGCCAAGTTTCAAAGAGCTAGCACAAACTGTGTTTGATTTAGAGTTCCAAATACATGTATCCCTATAGGAGAAAACAGAGTGAAACCTAAAAATGAAAACGGTTACTGCAAACGAACGGTTTAAACTAGAAGAACGAAATTTGGTGAGCCAAGTGGTGTTGGTGTACTGATCATTAACTGAAAGAATCATCAAGATTGGGTGAAAAAATGTTGGCTGAGATTTCAGGCAACTCTTAGTTTTTTGGAAGCGTAGCAACCCCTTTCCATGAAAGTGATTTTCGCCAGTCTCTGATTAGGGCTACATCAACAGCAAACAAACCATAGAGATAGAACTTGAAACTGCTTTATTCTGTCAAGTTTCATAGAGCTAGCACAAACCGTGTTTGATTTAGAGTTCTAAATAGATGTATCCCTATAAGAGAAAAAAAAGTGAAACCTAAAAATGAAAACGGTTCCTGCAAATGAACCGTTTAACCTAGGAGAACGAAATTTGGTGAGCAAAGTGGTTTTGGTGTACTGATCATTACCTTAAAGAATCATCAAGATTGGGTGAAAAAAAGTTTGCTGAGATTTCAGGCAACTCGTAGTTTTTTGGAAGCTTGGCAACCCCTTTCCATGAAAGTGATATTCACCAGTCTCTGCTTAGTGCTACTTCAACAGCAAACAAACCATAGAGAGAGAACTTGAAACTGCTTTATTTTGTCAAGTTTCAAAGAGCTAGCACAAACCGTGTTTGATTTAGAGTTCCAAATACATGCATCCCTATAGGAGAAAACAGAGTGAAACCTAAAAATGAAAACGGTTACTGCCTACGAACGGTTTATCATAGAAGAACGAAATTTGGTGAGCCAAGTGGTTTTGGTGTACTGATAATTACCTGAAAGAATCATCAAGATTGGGTGAAAAAATATTTGCTGAGAATTCAGGGAAGTCGTACATTTTGGATGCTTGGCAACACCTTTTTATGAAAGTGATTTTCGCCAGTCTCTGCTTAGGGCTCCATCAACAGCAAAAAAAACATAGAGTTAGAACTTGAAACTGCTTTATTGTGTCAAGTTTCAAAGAGCTAGCACAAACCGTGTTTGATTTAGAGTTCTAAATACATGTATCCCTATAGGAGAAAACAAAGTGAAACCTAAAAATGAAAACGGTTCCTGCAAACGAACCGTTTAACCTAGGAGAACGAAATTTGGTGAGCAAAGTGGTTTTGGTGTACTGATCATTACCTGAAAGAATCATCAAGATTGGGTGAAAAAAAGTTTGCTGTGATTTCAGGCAACTCGTAGTTTTTTGGAAGCTTGGCATCCCCTTTCCATGAAAGTGATTTTCGCCAGTCTCTGCTTAGGGCTACATCAACAGCAAACAAACCATAGAGAGAGAACTTGAAACTGCTTTCTAGTGTCAAGTTTCAAAGAACTAGCACAATCCGTGTTTGATTCAGAGTTCCAAATACATGTATCCCTATAGGAAAAAACAGAGTGAAACCTAAAAATGAAAACGGTTACTGCAAACGAACGGTTTAACCTAGAAGAACGAAATTTGGAGAGCAAGTGGTTTTGGTGTACTGATCATTGCCTGAAAGAATCATCAAGTTTGGGTGAAAAAATGTTGGCTGAGATTTCAGGCAACTCGTAGTTTTTTGGAAGCTTGGCAACCCCTTTCCATGAAAGTGATTTTCGCCAGTCTCTGCTTAGGGCTACATCAACAGCAAACAATCCATAGAGATAGAACTTGAAACTGCTTTATTGTGTCAAGTTTCAAAGGGCTACCACAAACCGTGTTTGATTTAGAGTTCCAAATACATGTATCCCTATAGGAAAAAACAGTGAAACGTAAAAATGAAAACTGTTACTGCAAACGAATGGTTTAACCTAGAAGAACTAAATTTGGTGAGCCAAGTGGTTTTGTTGTACTGATCATTACCTGAAGAATCATCAAGATTGGGTGAAAAAGTGTTTGCTGAGATTCCAGGCAACTGGTAGTTTTTTGGACGCTTGGCAACCCCTTTCCATGTAAGTGATTTTTGCCAGTCTCTGCTTAGGGCTACATCAACAGCAAACAAACCATAGAGAGAGAACTTGAAACTGCTTTTTTGTGTCAAGTTTCAAAGAGCTAGCACAAACCCTGTTTGATTCAGAGATCCAAATACATGTATCCCTATAGGAGAAAACAGAGTGATACCTAAAAATGAAAACGGTTACTGCAAACGAACGGTTTAACCTAGAAGTACGAAATTTGGTGAGCCAAGTGGTTTTTTTGTACTGATCATTACCTGAAAGAATCATCAAGATTGGGTGAAAAAATGTTTGCTGAGATTTCAGGCAACTCGTAGTTTTTTGGAAGCTTGGCAACCCCTTTACATGAAAGTGATTTTCGCCAGTCTCTGCTTAGGGCTACATCAACAGCATACAAACCATAGAGATAGAACTTGAAACTGCTTTATTGTGTCAAGTTTCAAAGGGCTAGCACAAACCATGTGTCATTTAGAGTTCCAAATACATGCATCCCTATAGGAGAAAACAGAGTGACACCTAAAAATGAAAATGGTTACTGCAAACGAACGGTTTAATTTAGAAGAACGAAATTTGGTGAGCCAAGTGGTTTCGGTGTACTGATCATTACCTGAAAGAATCATCAAGATTGGGTGAAAAAATGTTTGCTGAGATTTCAGGCAACTCGTAGTTTTTTGGAAGCTTGGCAACCCCTTTCCATGAAAGTGATTTTCACCAGTCTCTGCTTAGGGCTACATCAAGAGCAAACAAACCATAGAGATAGAACTTGAAACTGCTTTCTTGTGCCAAGTTTCAAAGAGCTAGCACAAACTGTGTTTGATTTAGAGTTCCAAATACATGTATCCCTATAGGAGAAAACAGAGTGAAACCTAAAAATGAAAACGGTTACTGCAAACGAACGGTTTAAACTAGAAGAACGAAATTTGGTGAGCCAAGTGGTGTTGGTGTACTGATCATTAACTGAAAGAATCATCAAGATTGGGTGAAAAAATGTTGGCTGAGATTTCAGGCAACTCTTAGTTTTTTGGAAGCGTAGCAACCCCTTTCCATGAAAGTGATTTTCGCCAGTCTCTGCTTAGGGCTACATCAACAGCAAACAAACCATAGAGATAGAACTTGAAACTGCTTTATTCTGTCAAGTTTCATAGAGCTAGCACAAACCGTGTTTGATTTAGAGTTCTAAATAGATGTATCCCTATAAGAGAAAAAAAAGTGAAACCTAAAAATGAAAACGGTTCCTGCAAATGAACCGTTTAACCTAGGAGAACGAAATTTGGTGAGCAAAGTGGTTTTGGTGTACTGATCATTACCTTAAAGAATCATCAAGATTGGGTGAAAAAAAGTTTGCTGAGATTTCAGGCAACTCGTAGTTTTTTGGAAGCTTGGCAACCCCTTTCCATGAAAGTGATATTCACCAGTCTCTGCTTAGTGCTACTTCAACAGCAAACAAACCATAGAGAGAGAACTTGAAACTGCTTTATTTTGTCAAGTTTCAAAGAGCTAGCACAAACCGTGTTTGATTTAGAGTTCCAAATACATGCATCCCTATAGGAGAAAACAGAGTGAAACCTAAAAATGAAAACGGTTACTGCAAACGAACGGTTTATCATAGAAGAACGAAATTTGGTGAGCCAAGTGGTTTTGGTGTACTGATAATTACCTGAAAGAATCATCAAGATTGGGTGAAAAAATATTTGCTGAGAATTCAGGGAAGTCGTACATTTTGGATGCTTGGCAACACCTTTTTATGAAAGTGATTTTCGCCAGTCTCTGCTTAGGGCTACATCAACAGCAAAAAAAAACATAGAGTTAGAACTTGAAACTGCTTTATTGTGTCAAGTTTCAAAGAGCTAGCACAAACCGTGTTTGATTTAGAGTTCTAAATACATGTATCCCTATAGGAGAAAACAAAGTGAAACCTAAAAATGAAAACGGTTCCTGCAAACGAACCGTTTAACCTAGGAGAACGAAATTTGGTGAGCAAAGTGGTTTTGGTGTACTGATCATTACCTGAAAGAATCATCAAAATTGGGTGAAAAAAAGTTTGCTGAGATTTCAGGCAACTCGTAGTTTTTTGGAAGCTTGGCATCCCCTTTCCATGAAATTGATTTTCGACAGTCTCTGCTTAGGGCTACATCAACAGAAAACAAACCATAGAGAGAGAACTTGAAACTGCTTTCTAGTGTCAAGTTTCAAAGACCTAGCACAAACCGTGTTTGATTCAGAGTTCCAAATACATGTATCCCTATAGGAGAAAACAGAGTGAAACCTAAAAATGAAAACGGTTACTGAAACCGAACGGTTTAACCTAAAAGAACGAAATTTGGAGAGCAAGTGGTTTTGGTGTACTGATCATTACCTGAAAGAATCATCAAGTTTGGGTGAAAAAATGTTGGATGAGATTTCAGGCAACTCGTAGTTTTTTGGAAGCTTGGCAACCCCTTTCCATGAAAGTGATTTTCGCCAGTCTCTGCTTAGGGCTACATCAACAGCATACAATCCATAGAGATAGAACTTGAAACTGCTTTATTGTGTCAAGTTTCAAAGGGCTAGCACAAACCGTGTTTGATTTAGAGTTCCAAATACATGTATCCCTAACGGAGAAAACAGAGTGAAACCTAAAAATGAAAACGGTTACTGCAAACGAACGGTTTAACCTAGAAGAACGAAATTTGGTGAGCCAAGTGGTTTTGGTGTACTGATCATTACCTGAAATAATCATCAAGTTTGGGTGAAAAAATGTTTGCTGAGATTTCAGGCAACTCATAATTTTTTGGAAGCTTGGCAACCCCTTTCCATGAAAGTGATTTTCGCCAGTCTCTGCTTAGGGCTACATCAACAGCAAACAAACCATAGAGATAGAACTTGAAACTGCTTTCTTGTGTCAAGTTTCAAAGAGGTGGCACAAACCGTGTTTCATTTAGAGTTCCAAATACATGCATCCCTATAGGAGAAAACAGAGTGAAACCTAAAATTGAAAATGGTTACTGCAAACGAACGGTTTAATTTAGAAGAACGAAATTTGGTGAGCCAAGTGGTTTTCGTGTACTGATCATTACCTGAAAGAATCATCAAGATTGGGTGAAAAAATGTTTGCTGAAATTTCAGGCAACTCGTAGTTTTTTGGAAGCTTGGCAACCCCTTTCCATGAAAGTGATTTTCACCACTCTCTGCTTAGTGCTACATCAACAGCAAAGAAACCATAGAGATAGAACTTGAAACTGCTTTCTTGTGTCAAGTTTCAAAGGGCTAGCACAAACCGTATTTCATTTAGAGTTCCAAATACATGTATGTCTCTAGGAGATAACAGAGTGAAACCTAGAAATGAAAACGGTTACTGCAAACGAACTGTTTAACCTAGAAGAACGAAATATGGTGAGCCAAGTGGGTTTGGTGTACTGCTCATTACCTGAAAGAATCATCAAGATTGGGTGAAAAAATGTTTGCTGAGATTTTAGGCAACTCGTACTTTTTTGGAATCTTGGCAACCCCTTTCCATGAAAGTGATTTTCGCCAGTCTCTGCTTAGGGCTACATCAACAGAAAACAAACCATAGAGATAGAACTTGAAACTGCTTTATTGTGTCAAGTTTGAAAGAACTAGCACAAACCGTGTTTTATTTAGAGTTCCACATACATGTATCCCTATTGGAGAAAACAGAGTGAAACCTAAAAATGAAAACGGTTACTCCAAACGAACGGTTTAACCTAGAAGAACGAAACTTGGTGAGCCTAGTGGTTTTGGTGTACTGATCATTACCTGAAAGAATCATCAAGATTGGGTGAAAAAATGTTGGCTTAGATTTCAGGCAACTCGTAGTTTTTTGGAAGCTTGGCAACCCCTTTCCATGAAAGTGATTTTCGCCAGTCTCTGCTTAGGGCTACATCAATAGCAAACAAACCATAGAGATAGATCTTGAAACTGCATTATTGTGTTAAGTTTCAAAGAGCTAGCACAAACCGTGTTTTATTTGGAGTTCCAAATACATGTATCCCTATAGGAGAAAATAGAGTGAAACCTAAAAATTAAAACGGTTACTGCAAACGAACGGTTTAACCTAGAAGAAGGAAATTTGGTGAGCCAAGTGGTTTTGGTGTACTGATCATTACCTGAAAGAATCATCAAGATTGGGTCAAAAAATGTTTGCTAAGATTTCAGTCAAATCGTAGTTTTTTGGTAGCTTGGCAACCCCTTTCCATGAGAGTGATTTTTGCAAGTCTCTGCTTAGGGCTACATCAACAGCAAACAAACCATAGAGATCGAACTTAAAACTGCTTTATTTTTTCATGTTTCAAAAAGATAGCACAAACCATGTTTGATTTAGAGTTCCAAATACATGTATCCCTATAGGAGAAAACAGAGTAAAACCTAAAAATGGAAACGGTTACTGCAAAAGAACGGTTTAACCTAGAAGAATGAAATTTGGTGAGCCAAGTGGTTTTGGTGTACTGATCATTACCTGAAAGGATCATCAAGATAGGGTGAAAACATATTTGCTGAGATTTCAGGCAACTCATAGTTTTTTGGAAGCTTGGCAACCCCTTTCCATGAAAGTGATTTTCGCCAGTCTCTGCTTAGGGCTACATCAACAGCAAACAAACCATAGAGATAGAACTTGAAACTGCTTCCTCGTGTCAAGTTTGAAAGAGCTAGCACAAAACCGTGTTTGATTTAGAGTTGCAAATACATGTATCCCTATAGGAAAAACAGAGTGAAACCTAAAAATGAAAACGGTTACTGCAAACGAACGGTTTAACGTAGAAGAACGAAATATGGTGAGCCAAGTGGTTTTGGTGTACTGATCGTTACCTGATTGAATCATCAAGATTGGGTGAAAAAATGTTTGCTGAGACTTCAGGCAACTCGTAGTTTTTTGGAAGCTTGGCAACCCCTTTCCATGAAAGTGATTTTCGCCAGTCTCTGCTTAGGGCTACATCAACAGCAAACAAACCATAGAGATCGAACTTAAAACTGCTTTATTTTTTCATGTTTCAAAAAGATAGCACAAACCATGTTTGATTTAGAGTTCCAAATACATGTGTCCCTATAGGAGAAAACAGAGTGAAGCCTAAAAATTAAAACGGTTACTGCAAACAAACGATTTAACCTAGAAGAACGAAATTTGGTGAGCCAAGTGGTTTTGGTGAACTGATCATTACCTGAAAGAATCATCAAGATTGGGTGAAAAAATGTTTGCTAAGATTTCAGTCAAATCGTAGTTTTTTGGTAGCTTGGCAACCCCTTTCCATGAGAGTGATTTTTGCAAGTCTCTGCTTAGGGCTACATCAACAGCAAACAAACCATAGAGATAGAACTTGAAACTGCTTTTTTGTGTCAAGTTTCAAAGGGCTAGCACAAACCGTGTTAGATTTAGAGTTCCTAATACATGTATCCCTATAGGAGAAAACAGAGTAAAACCTAAAAATGGAAACGGTTACTGCAAAAGAACGGTTTAACCTAGAAGAATGAAATTTGGTGAGCCAAGTGGTTTTGGTGTACTGATCATTACCTGAAAGGATCATCAAGATAGGGTGAAAACATATTTGCTGAGATTTCAGGCAACTCATAGTTTTTTGGAAGCTTGGCAACCCCTTTCCATGAAAGTGATTTTCGCCAGTCTCTGCTTAGGGCTACATCAACAGCAAACAAACCATAGAGATAGAACTTGAAACTGCTTCCTCGTGTCAAGTTTGAAAGAGCTAGCACAAACCGTGTTTGATTTAGAGTTGCAAATACATGTATCCCTATAGGAAAAACAGAGTGAAACCTAAAAATGAAACGGTTACTGCAAACGAACGGTTTAACCTAGAAGAACGAAATTTGGTGAGCCAAGTGGATTTGGTGTACTGATCATTACCTGAAAGAATCATCAAGATTGGGTGAAAAAATGTTTGCTGAGATTTCAGGCAACTCGTAGTTTTTTGGAAGCTTGGCAACCCCATTCCATGAAAGTGATTTTCGCCAGTCTCTGCTTAGGGCTACATCAACAGCAAACAAACGATAGAGATAGAACTTGAAATTGCTTTATTGTGTCAAGTTTCAAAGAGCTAGCACGAACCGTGTTTGATTTAGAGTTTCAAACTACATGTATCCCTATAGGAGGAAACAGAATGATACCTAAAAATGAAAACGGTTACTGCAAACGAACGGTTTAACCTAGAAAACGAAATTTGGTGAGGCAAGTGGTTTTGGTGTACTGATCATTACCTGAAAAAATCATCAAAATTGGGTGAAAAAATGTTTGCAGAGATTTCAGGCAACTTGTAGTTTTTAAAAAGCTTGGCAACCCCTTTCCATTAAAGTGATTTTCGCCAGTCTCCGCTTAGGGCTAAATTAACAGCAAAGAAACCATAGAGATAGAACTTGAAACTGCTTTATTCTGTCAAGTTTCAAAGAGCTAGCACAAACCGTGTTTGATTTAGAGTTCCAAATACATGTATCCCTATAGGAGAAAACAGAGTGAAACCTAAAAATGAAAACGGTTACTGCAAACGAACGGTTTAACGTAGAAGAACGAAATATGGTGAGCCAAGTGGTTTTGGTGTACTGATCGTTACCTGATTGAATCATCAAGATTGGGTGAAAAAATGTTTGCTGAGATTTCAGGCAACTCGTAGTTTTTTGGAAGCTTGGCAACCCCTTTCCATGAAAGTGATTTTCGCCAGTCTCTGCTTAGGGCTACATCAACAGGAAACAAACCATAGAGATCGAACTTAAAACTGCTTTATTTTTTCATGTTTCAAAAAGATAGCACAAACCATGTTTGATTTAGAGTTCCAAATACATGTGTCCCTATAGGAGAAAACAGAGTGAAACCTTAAAATTAAAACGGTTACTGCAAACGAACGGTTTAACCTAGGAGAACGAAATTTGGTGAGCCAAGTGGTTTTGGTGAACTGATCATTACCTGAAAGAATCATCAAGATTGGGTGAAAAAATGTTTGCTGAGATTTCAGTCAAATCGTAGTTTTTTGGAAGCTTGGCAACCCCTTTCCACGAAAGTGATTTTTGCAAGTCTCTGCTTAGGGCTACATCAACAGCAAACAAACCATAGAGATAGAACTTGAAACTGCTTTTTTGTGTCAAGTTTCAAAGGGCTAGCACAAACCGTGTTAGATTTAGAGTTCCTAATACATGTATCCCTATAGGAGAAAACAGAGTAAAACCTAAAAATGGAAACGGTTACTGCAAAAGAACGGTTTAACCTAGAAGAACGAAATTTGGTGAGCCAAGTGGTTTTGGTGTACTGATCATTACCTGAAAGAATCATCAAGATAGGGTGAAAAAATATTTGCTGAGATTTCAGGCAACTCATAGTTTTTTGGAAGCTTGGCAACCCCTTTCCATGAAAGTGATTTTCGCCAGTCTCTGCTTAGGGCTACATCAACAGCAAACAAACCATAGAGATAGAACTTGAAATTGCTTCCTTGTGTCAAGTTTCAAAGAGCAAGCACAAACCGTGTTTGATTTAGAGTTCCAAATACATGTATCCCTATAGGAAAAACAGAGTGAAACCTAAAAATGAAACGGTTACTGCAAACGAACGGTTTAACCTAGAAGAACGCAATTTGGTGAGCCAAGTGGTTTTGGTGTACTGATCATTACCTGAAAGAATCATCAAGATTGGGTGAAAAAATATTTGCTGAGATTTCAGGCAACTCGTTGTTTTTTGGAAGATTGGCAACCCCTTTCCATTAAAGTGATTTTCGCCAGTCTCTCCTTAGGGCTACATCAACAGCAAACAAACCATAGAGATAGAACTTGAAACTGCTTTATTTTGTCAAGTTTCAAAGGGCTAGCACAAACCGTGTTTGATTTAGAGTTCCAAATAAATGTGTCCCTATAGGAGAAAACAGAGTGAAACCTAAAAATTAAAACTGTTACTGTGAAAGAACGGTTTAACCTAGAAGAACGAAATTTAGTGAGCCAAGTTGTTTTGGTGTACTGATCATCACCTGAAAGTATCATCAAGATTGGGTGAAAAATGTTTGCTGAGATTTCAGGCAACTCGTAGTTTTTTGGAAGCTTGGCAACCCCTTTTCATGAAAGTGATTTTCGCCAGTCTCTGCTTAGAGCTACATCAACAGCAAACACCATAGAGATAGAACTTGAAACTGCTTTCTTGTGTCAAGTTTCAAAGAGCTAGCACAAACCGGGTTTGATTTAGAGTTTCAAATACATGTATCCCTATAGGAGAAAACAGAGTGAAACCTAAAAATGAAAACGGTTACTGCAAACGAACGAAATTTGGTGAGCCAAGTGGTCTTGGTGTACTGATAATCACCTGAAAGAATCATCAAGATTGGGTGAAAAAATGTTTGCTGAGATTTCAGGCAACTCGTAGTTTTTTGGAAGCTTGGCAACCCCTTTCAATGAAAGTGAATTTCGCCAGTCTCTGCTTAGGGCTACATCAACAGCAAACAAACCATAGAGATAGAACTTGAAACTGCTTTATTGTGTCAAGTTTCAAAGAGCTAGCACAAACCGTGTTTTATTTAGAGTTCCAAATACATGTATCCCTATACGAGAAAACAGAATAAAACCTGAAAATGAAAACGGTTACTGCAAACGAACGGTTAAACCTAGAAGAACGAAATTTGGTGAGCCAAGTGGATTTGGTGTACTGATCATTACCTGAAAGAATCATCAAGATTGGGTGAAAAAATTTTTGCTGAGATTTCAGGGAACTCGTAGTTTTTTGGAAGCTTGGCAACCCCATTCCATGAAAGTGATTTTCGCCAGTCTCTGCTTAGGGCTACATCAACAGCAAACAAACGATAGAGATAGAACTTGAAACTGCTTTATTGTGTCAAGTTTCAAAGAGCTAGCACGAACCGTGTTTGATTTAGAGTTTCAAACTACATGTATCCCTATAGGAGGAAACAGAATGATACCTAAAAATGAAAACGGTTACTGCAAACGAACGGTTTAACCTAGAAAACGAAATTTGGTGAGGCAAGTGGTTTTGGTGTACTGATCATTACCTGAAAAAATCATCAAAATTGGGTGAAAAAATGTTTGCAGAGATTTCAGGCAACTTGTAGTTTTTAAAAAGCTTGGCAACCCCTTTCCATGAAAGTGATTTTCGCCAGTCTCCGCTTAGGGCTAAATTAACAGCTAAGAAACCATAGAGATAGAACTTGAAACTGCTTTATTGTGTCAAGTTTCAAAGAGCTAGCACAAACCGTGTTTGATTTAGAGTTCCAAATACATGTATCCCTATAGGAGAAAACAGAGTGAAACCTAAAAATGAAAACGGTTACTGCAAACGAACGGTTTAACGTAGAAGAACGAAATATGGTGAGCCAAGTGGTTTTGGTGTACTGATCATTACCTGATTGAATCATCAAGATTGGGTGAAAAAATGTTTGCTGAGATTTCAGGCAACTCGTAGTTTTTTGGAAGCTTGGCAACCCCTTTCCATGAAAGTGATTTTCGCCAGTCTCTGCTTATGGCTACATCAACACAAACAAACCATAAAGATAGAACTTGAAACTGCTTTATTGTGTCAAGTTTCAAAGAGCTAGCACCAACCGTGTTTGATTTAGAGTTCCAAATACATGTATCCCTATTGGAGAAAACAGAGTGAAACCTAAAAATGAAAACGGTTACTGCAAACGAACGGTTTAACCTAGAAGAACGAAATTTGGTGAGCCAAGTGATTTTGGTGTACTGATCATTACCTGAAAGAATCATCAAGATTGGGTTAAAAAAATGTTTGCTGAGATTTCAGGCAACTCGTAGTTTTTTGGAAGCTTGGCAACCCCTTTTTATGAAATTGATTTTCGCCAGTATCTGCTTAGGGCTACATCAACAGCAAACAAACCATAGAGATAGAACTTGAAACTGCTTTATTGTGTCAAGTTTCAAAGAGCTAGCACAAATCGTGTTTGATTTATACTTCCAAATACATGTATCCCTATAGGAGAAAGCAGAGTGAAACCTAAAAATGAAAACGGTTACTGCAAACGAACGGTTTAACATAGAAGAACGAAATTTGGTGAGCCTAGTGGTTTTGGTGTACTGATCCTTACTTGAAAGAATTACAAATATTGGGTGAAAAAATGTTTGCTGAGATTTCAGGCAACTCGTAGTTTTTTGGAAAATTGGCAACCCCTTTCCATAAAAGGGATTTTCGCCAGTCTCTTCTTAGGGCTACATCAATAGCAAACAAACCATAGAGATAGATCTTGAAACTGCTTTATTGTGTCAAGTTTCAAAGAGCTAGCACAAACCGTGTTTTATTTAGAGTTCCAAATACATGTATCTCTATAGGAGAAAACAGAGTGAAACCTAAAAATGAAAACGGTTACTGTAAACGAATGGTTTAACCTAGAAGAACGAAATTTGGTGAGCCAAGTGGTTTTGGTGTACTGATCATTACCTGAAAGAATCATCTAGATTGGGTGAAAAAATGTTTGCTGAGATTTAAGGCAACTCCTACTTTTTTGGAAGCTTGGCAACCCCTTTCCAAGAAAGTGATTTTCGCCAGTCTCTTCTTAGGGCTACATCAATAGCAAACAAACCATAGAGATAGATCTTGAAACTGCTTTATTGTGTCAAGTTTCAAAGAGCTAGCACAAACCGTGTTTGATTTAGAGTTCCAAATACATGTATCCCTATAGGAAAAACAGAGTGAAACCTAAAAATGAAACGGTTACTGCAAACGAACGGTTTAACCTAGAAGAACGAAATTTGGTGAGCCAAGTGGTTTTGGTGTACTGATCATTACCTGAAAGAATCATCAAGATTGGGTGAAAAAATATTTGCTGAGATTTCAGGCAACTCGTTGTTTTTTGGAAGATTGGCAACCCCTTTCCATTAAAGTGATTTTCGCCAGTCTCTGCTTAGGGCTACATCAACAGCAAACAAACCATAGAGATAGAACTTGAAACTGCTTTATTTTGTCAAGTTTCAAAGGGCTAGCACAAACCGTGTTTGATTTAGAGTTCCAAATAAATGTGTCCCTATAGGAGAAAACAGAGTGAAACCTAAAAATTAAAACTGTTACTGTGAAAGAACGGTTTAACCTAGAAGAACGAAATTTAGTGAGCCAAGTTGTTTTGGTGTACTGATCATCACCTGAAAGTATCATCAAGATTGGGTGAAAAAATGTTTGCTGAGATTTCAGGCAACTCGTAGTTTTTTGGAAGCTTGGCAACCCCTTTTCATGAAAGTGATTTTCGCCAGTCTCTGCTTAGAGCTACATCAACAGCAAACACCATAGAGATAGAACTTGAAACTGCTTTCTTGTGTCAAGTTTCAAAGAGCTAGCACAAACCGTGTTTGATTTAGAGTTTCAAATACATGTATCCCTATAGGAGAAAACAGAGTGAAACCTAAAAATGAAAACGTTTACTGCAAACGAATGGTTTAACCTAGAAGAACGAAATTTGGTGAGCCAAGTTTTTTTGGTGTACTGATCATTACCTGAAAGAATAATCAAGATTAAGTGAAATAATGTTGGCTGAGATTTCAGACAACTCGTAGTTTTTTGGAAGCTTGGCAACACCTTTCCATGAAAGTGATTTTCGCCAGTCTCTGCTTAGTGCTACATCAACAGCAAAAAAACCATAGAGATAGAACTTAAAACTACTTTATTGTGTCAAGTTTCAAAGAGCTAGAACAAACCGTGTTTGATTCAGAGTTCCAAATACATGTATCCCTATAGTAGAAAACAGAGTGAAACCTAAAAATGAAAACGGTTACTGCAAACGAACGGTTTAACCTCGAAGAACGAAATTTGGTGAGCCAATTGGTTTTGGTGTACTGATCATTACCTGAAAGAATCATCAAGATTGGGTGAAAAAATGTTGGCTGAGATTTCAGGCAACTCGTAGTTTTTTGGAAGCTTGGAAACCCCTTTCCATGAAAGTGATTTTCGCGAGTCTCTGCTTAGGGCTACATCAACAGAAAACAATCCGTAGAGATAGAACTTGAAACTGCTTTATTGTGTCAAGTTTCAAAGGGCTAGCACAAACCGTGTTTGATTTAGAGTTCTAAATACATGTATCCCTATAGGAGAAAACAGTGAAACCTAAAAATGAAAACTGTTACTGCAAATGAACGGTTTAACCTAGAAGAACGAAATTTGGTGAGCCAATTGGTATTGTTGTACTGATCATTATCTGAAAGAATCATCAAGATTGGGTGAAAAAATGTTGGCTGAGATTTCAGGCAACTCGTAGTTTTTTGGAAGCTTGGCAACCCATTTCCATGAAAGTGATTTTTGCCAGTCTCTGCTTAGGGCTACATCAACAGCAAACAAACCATAGAGATAGAACTTGAAACTGCTTTCTTGTGTCAGGTTTCAAAGAGCTAGCACAAACCGTGTTTGATTCAGAGTTCCAAATACATGTATCCCTATAGGAGAAAACAGAGTGAAACCTAAAAATGAAAACGGTTACTGCAAACGAACGGTTTAACGTAGAAGAACGAAATTTGGTGAGCCAAGTGGTTTTGGTGTACTGATCATTATATGAAAGAATCACCAAGATTGGGTGAAAAAATGTTTGCTGAGATTGGTGTACTGATCATTACCTGAAAGAATCATCAAGATTGGGTGAAAAAATGTTTGCTGAGATTTTGGGCAACTCATAGTTTTTGGGAAGCTTGGCAACCGCTTTCCATGAAAGTGATTTTCGCCACTCTCTGTTTAGGGCTACATCAACAGAAAAGGAACCATAGAGATAGAACTTGAAACTGCTTTATTGTGTCAAGTTTCAAAGAGCTAGCACAAACCGTGTTTCATTTAGAGTTCCAAATACATGTATCCCTACAGGAGAAAACAGAGTGAAACCTAAAAATGAAAACGGTTACTACAAATGAACGATTTAAACTAGAAGAACGAAATTGGTGAGCCAAGTGGTTTTGGTTAATGATCATTACCTGAAAGAATCATCAAGATTGGGTGAAAAAATGTTTGCTGAGATTTCAGGCAACTCGTAGTTTTTTGGAAGCTTGGCAACCTTTTTCCATGAAAGGGATTTACGCAAGTCTCTGCTTAGGGCTACATCAACAGCAAACAAACCATAGAGATAGAACTTCAAACTGCTTTATTGTGTCAAGTTTGAAAGAGCTAGAACAAACCGTGTTTGATTTAGAGTTCCAAATACATGTATCCCTATAGGAGAAAACAGAGTGAAACCTAAAAATGAAAACGGTTACTGCGAACGAACCGTTTAACCAGAAGAACGAAATTTGGTGAGTCAAGTTGTTTTGGTGTACTGATCATTACCTGAAAGAATCATCAAGATTGGGTGAAAAAATGTTGGCTGAGATTTCAGGCAACTCGTAGTTTTTTGGAAGCTTGGCAACCCCTTTCCATGAAAGTGATTTTCGCCAGTCTCTGCTTAAGGCTACATCAACAGCAAACAAACCATAGAGATACAACTTGAAACTGCTTTATTGTGTCAAGTTTCAAAGAGCTAGAACAAACCGTGTTTGAATTAGAGTTCCAAATACATGTATCCCTATAGGAGAAAACAGAGTGAAACCTAAAAATGAAAACGTTTACTGCAAACGAACGGTTTAACCTAGAAGAACGAAATTTGGTGAGCCAAGTGGTTTTGGTATACTGATAATTACCTGAAAGAATCATCAAGATTGGGTGAAAAAATGTTTGCTGAGATTTCAGGAAACTCGTAGTTTTTTGGAATCTTGGCAACCCCTTTCCATGAAGGTGATTTTTGCCAGTCTCTGCTTAGGGCTACATCAACAGCAAACAAACCATAGAGATAGAACTTGAAACTGCTTTATTGTGTCAAGTTTCAAAGAGCCAGCACAAACCGTGTTTCATTTAGAGTCCAAATACATCTATCCCTATAGGAGAAAACAGAGTGAAACCTAAAAATGAAAACGGTTACTGCAAACGAATGGTTTAACCTAGAAGAACGAAATTTGGTGAGCCAAGTGGTTTTGGTGTACTTATCATTACCTGAAAGAATCATCAAGATTGGGTGAAAAAATGTTGGCTGAGATTTCATGCAACTCGTAGTTTTTTGGAAGCTTGGCAACCCCTTTCCATGAAAGTGATTTTCGCCAGTCTCTGCTTAGGGCTACATCAACAGCAAACAAACCATAGTGATAGAACTTGAAACTCCTTTATTGTGTCAAGTTCAAGAGCTAGCACAAACCGTGTTTCATTTAGAGTTCCAAATATATGTATCCCTATAGGAGAAAACAGAGTGAAACCTAAAAATGGAAACGGTTACTGCAAACGAAGAGTTTAACCTAGAAGAACGAAATTTGGTGAGCCAAGTGGTTTTGGTGTACTGATCATTACCTGAAAGAATCATCAAGATTGGGTGAAAAAATGTTTGCTGAGATTTCAGGCGACTCGTAGTTTTTTGAAAGCTTGGCAACCCAATTAAATGAAAGTGATTTTCGCCAATCTCTGCTTAGGGCTACATCAACAGCAAACAAACCATAGAGATAGAACTTGAAACTGCTTTATTGTGTCAAGTTTCAAAGAGCTAGCACAAACCGTGTTTGATTTAGAGTTCCAAATACATGTATCCCTATAGGAGAAAAAAGAGTGAAACCTAAAAATGAAAACGGTTACTGTAACGAACGGTTTATCCTAGAAGAACAAAATTTGGTGAGCCAAGTGGTTTTGGTGTACTGATCATTACCTGAAAGAATCATCAAGATTGGGTGAAAAAATGTTGGCTGAGATTTCATGCAACTCGTAGTTTTTTGGAAGCTTGGCAACCCCTTTCCATGAAAGTGATTTTCGCCAGTCTCTGCTTATGGCTACATCAACAACAAACAAACCATAGTGATAGAACTTGAAACTCCTTTATTGTGTCAAGTTCAAGAGCTAGCACAAACCGTGTTTCATTTAGAGTTCCAAATACATGTATCCCTATAGGAGAAAACAGAGTGAAACCTAAAAATGGAAACGGTTACTGCAAACGAAGAGTTTAACCTAGAAGAACGAAATTTGGTGAGCCAAGTGGTTTTGGTGTACTGATCATTACCTGAAAGAATCATCAAGATTGGGTTAAAAAATGTTTGCTGAGATTTCAGGCAACTCGTAGTTTTTTGGAAGCTTGGCAACCTTTTTCCATGAAAGGGATTTACGCAAGTCTCTGCTTAGGACTACATCAACAGCAAACAAACCATAGAGATAGAACTTCAAACTGCTTTATTGTGTCATGTTTGAAAGAGCTAGAACAAACCGTGTTTGATTTAGAGTTCCAAATACATGTATCCCTATAGGAGAAAACAGAGTGAAACCTAAAATTTAAAACGGTTACTGCAAACGAACGTTTTAACCTAGAAGAACGAAACTTGGTGAGCCTAGTGATTTTGGTGAACTGATCATTACCTGAAAGAATCATCAAGATTGGGTGAAAAAATTTTTGCTGAGATTTCAGGCAACTCGTAGTTTTTTGGAAGCTTGGCAACCCCTTTCCATGAAAGTGATTTTTACCACTCTCTGCTTAGGGCTACATCAACAGCAAACAAACCATAGAGATAGAACTTGAAACTGCTTTCTTGTGTCAAGTTTCAAAGAGCTAGCACAAACCGTGTTTGATTCAGAGTTCCAAATACATGTATCCCTATAGGAGAAAACAGAGTGAAACCTAAAAATGAAAACGGTTACTGCAAACGAACGGTTTAACGTAGAAGAACGAAATTTGGTGAGCCAAGTGGTTTTGGTGTACTGATCATTATATGAAAGAATCACCAAGATTGGGTGAAAAAATGTTTGCTGAGATTGGTGTACTGATCATTACCTGAAAGAATCATCAAGATTGGGTGAAAAAATGTTTGCTGAGATTTTAGGCAACTCATAGTTTTTGGGAAGCTTGGCAACCGCTTTCCATGAAAGTGATTTTCGCCACTCTCTGTTTAGGGCTACATCAACAGAAAAGGAACCATAGAGATAGAACTTGAAACTGCTTTATTGTGTCAAGTTTCAAAGAGCTAGCACAAACCGTGTTTCATTTAGAGTTCCAAATACATGTATCCCTACAGGAGAAAACAGAGTGAAACCTAAAAATGAAAACGGTTACTACAAACGAACGATTTAAACTAGAAGAACGAAATTGGTGAGCCAAGTGGTTTTGGTTAATGATCATTACCTGAAAGAATCATCAAGATTGGGTGAAAAAATGTTTCCTGAGATTTCAGGCAACTCGTAGTTTTTTGGAAGCTTGGCAACCTTTTTCCATGAAAGGGATTTACGCAAGTCTCTGCTTAGGGCTACATCAACAGCAAACAAACCATAGAGATAGAACTTCAAACTGCTTTATTGTGTCAAGTTTGAAAGAGCTAGAACAAACCGTGTTTGATTTAGAGTTCCAAATACATGTATCCCTATAGGAGAAAACAGAGTGAAACCTAAAAATGAAAACGGTTACTGCGAACGAACCGTTTAACCAGAAGAACGAAATTTGGTGAGACAAGTTGTTTTGGTGTACTGATCATTACCTGAAAGAATCATCAAGATTGGGTGAAAAAATGTTGGCTGAGATTTCAGGCAACTCGTAGTTTTTTGGAAGCTTGGCAACCCCTTTCCATGAAAGTGATTTTCGCCAGTCTCTGCTTAAGGCTACATCAACAGCAAACAAACCATAGAGATACAACTTGAAACTGCTTTATTGTGTCAAGTTTCAAAGAGCTAGAACAAACCGTGTTTGAATTAGAGTTCCAAATACATGTATCCCTATAGGAGAAAACAGAGTGAAACCTAAAAATGAAAACGTTTACTGCAAACGAACGGTTTAACCTAGAAGAACGAAATTTGGTGAGCCAAGTGGTTTTGGTATACTGATAATTACCTGAAAGAATCATCAAGATTGGGTGAAAAAATGTTTGCTGAGATTTCAGGAAACTCGTAGTTTTTGGAATCTTGGCAACCCCTTTCCATGAAGGTGATTTTTGCCAGTCTCTGCTTAGGGCTACATCAACAGAAAACAAACCATAGAGATAGAACTTGAAACTGCTTTATTGTGTCAAGTTTCAAAGAGCCAGCACAAACCGTGTTTCATTTAGAGTCCAAATACATCTATCCCTATAGGAGAAAACAG
>NW_027524230.1:0-34537 GCF_052094955.1 Ictidomys tridecemlineatus | reverse complement strand
ATACATGTATTTGGAACTCTAAATCAAACACTGTTTGTGCTAGCTTTTGGAAACTTGACACAATAAAGCAGTTTCCAGGTCTATCTCTATGGTTTGTTTGCTGTTGATGTAGCCCTAAGCAGAGACTGGCGAAAATCACTTTCATTGAAAGGGGTTGCCAAGCTTCCAAAAAACTACGAGTTGCCTGTAATCACAGCAAACATTTTTTCACCCAATCTTGATGATTCTTTCAGGTAATGATCAGTACACCAAAACCACTTGGCTCACCAAATTTCGTTCTTCTAGGTTAAACCGTTCGTTTGCAGGAACCGTTTTCATTTTTAGGTTTCACTCTGTTTTCTCCTATAGGGATACATGTATTTGGAACTCTAAATCAAACACGGTTTGTGCTAGCTCTTTGAAACTTGACACAAGAAAGCAGTTTCAAGTTCTATCTCTATGGTTTGTTTGCTGTTGATGTAGCCCTAAGCAGAGACCTGCGAAAATCACTTTCATAGAAAGGGGTTGCCAAGCTTCCAAAAAACTACAAGTTGCCTGAAATCTCAGCAAACATTTTTTCACCGAATCTTGATGATTCTTTCAGGTAATGATCAGTACACCAAAACCACTTGGCTCACCAAATTTCGTTCTTCTAGGTTAAACCGTTCGTTTGCAGTAACCGTTTTCATTTTTAGGTTTCACTCTGTTTTCTCCTATAGGGATACATGTATTTGGAACTCTAAATCAAACACGGTTTGTGCTAGCTCTTTGAAACTTGACACAAGAAAGCAGTTTCAAGTTCTATCTCTATGGTTTGTTTGCTGTTGATGTAGCCCAAAGGAGAGAGTGGCGAAAATAACTTTCATAGAAAGAGGTTGCCAAGCTTCCAAAAAACTACGAGTTGCCTGAAATCTCAGCAAACATTTTTTCACCCAATCTTGATTATTCTTTCAGATAATGATCAGTACACCAAAAACACTTGGCTCACCAAATTTCGTTCTTCTAGGTTAAACCGTTCGTTTGCAGTAACCGTTTTCATTTTTAGGTTTCACTCTGTTTTCTCCTATAGGGATACATATATTTGGAACTCCAAATAAAACATGGTTTGTGCTAGCCCTTTGAAACTTGACACAAGAAAGAAGTTTCAAGTTCTGTCTCTATGGTTTGTTTGCTGTTGATGTAGCTCTAAGCAGAGACTGTCAAAAATAACTTTCATGGAAAGGGGTTACCAAGCTTCCAAAAAACTACGAGTTGCCTGAAATCTCAGCAAACATTTTTTCACCCAATCTTGATGATTCTTTCAGGTAATGATCAGTACACCAAAACCACTTGGCTCATTAAATTTCGTTCTTCTAGGTTAAACCGTTCGTTTGCAGTAACCGTTTTCATTTTTAGGTTTCACTCTGTTTTCTCCTATAGGGATACATGTATTTGGAACTCTAAATCAAACACTGTTTGTGCTAGCTTTTGGAAACCTGACACAATAAAGCAGTTTCCAAATCTATCTCTATGGTTTGTTTGCTGTTGATGTAGCCCGAAGCAGAGACTGGCGAAAATCACTTTCATTGAAAGGGGTTGCAAAGCTTCCAAAAAACTACGAGTTGCCAGAAATCCCAGCCAACATTTTTTCACCCAATCCTGATGATTCTTTCAGGTAATGATCAGTACACCAAAAACTCTTGGCTCATTAAATTTCGTTCTTCTAGGTTAAACCGTTCGTTTGCAGTAACCGTTTTCAATTTTAGGTTTCACTCTGTTTTCTCCTATAGGGATACATGTAGTTGGAACTCTAAATCAAACACGGTTTGTGCTAGCTCTTTGAAACTTGACACAAGAAAGCAGTTTCAAGTTCTATCTCTGTGGTTTGTTTGCTGTTGATGTAGCCCTAAGCAGAGACTGGCGAAAATCACTTTCATGGAAAGGGGTTGCCAAGCTTTCAAAAAACTACGAGTTGCCTGAAATCTCAGCAAACATTTTTTCACCCAATCTTGATGATTCTTTCAGGTAATGATCAGTACACCAACACCACTTGGCTCACCAAATTTCGTTCTTCTAGGTTAAACCGTTCGTTTGCAGGAACCGTTTTAAATTTAGGATTCACTCTGTTTTCTCCTATAGGGATACATGAATTTGGAACTCTAAATCAAACACGGTTTGTGCTAGCCGTTTGAAACTTGACACAATAAAGCAGTTTCCAGTTCTGTCTCTATGGTTTGTTTGCTGTTGATGTAGTCCTAAGCAGAAACTGGCAAAAATCACTTTCATAAAAAGGGGTTGCAAAGCTTCCAAAAAACTACGAGTTGAATGAAATCTCAGCAAACATTTTTTCACCCAATCTTGATGATTCTTTCAGGTAATGATTAGTACACCAAAACCACTTGGCTCACCAAATTTCGTTCTTCTAGCTTAAACCCTTCGTTTGCAGTAACCGTTTTCATTTTTAGGTTTCACTCTGTTTTCTCCTATAGGGATACATGTATTTGGAACTCTAAATCAAACACTGTTTGTGCTAGCCCTTTGAAACTTGACACAATAAAGCAATTTCCAGTTCTATCTCTATGGTTTGTTTGCTGTTGATGTAGCCCTAAGCAGAGACTGGCGAAAATCACTTTCATGGAAAGCGGTTCCAAGCTTCCAAAAAAGTACGAGTTGCCTGAAATCTCAGCAAACATTTTTTCACCCAATCTTGATGATTCTTTTAGGTAATGATCAGTACACCAAAATCACTTGGCTCACCAAATTTCGTTCTTCTAGGTTAAACCGTTCGTTTGCAGTAACCGTTTTCATTTTTAGGTTTCACTCTGTTTACTCCTATAGGGCTACATGTATTTGGAATTCTAAATCAAACACCGTTTGTGCTCTCTCTTTGAAACGTGACACAAGAAAGCAGTTTCAAGTTCTATCTCTATGGTTTGTTTGCTGTTGATGTAGCCCTAAGCAGAGACTGGCGAAAATCACTTTCATGGAAAGGGGTTGCCAAGCTTCCAAAAAATTAAGAATTGTCTGAAATCTGAGCAAACATTTTTTTCACCCAATCTTGATGATTCTTTCAGGTAATGATCAGTACACCAAAACCACGTGGCTCACCAAATTTCGTTCTTCTAGGTTAAACCGTTCGTTTGCAGTAACCGTTTTCATTTTTAGGTTTCACTCTGTTTTCTCCTATAGGGATACATGTATTTGGAACACTAAATCAAACACGGTTTGTGCTAGCCCTTTGAAACTTGACACAAGAAAGCAGTTTCAAGTTCTATCTCTATGGTTTCTGTGCTGTTGATGTAGCCCTAAGCAGAGACTGGCGAAAATCACTTTCATGGAATTGGGTTGCCAAGCTTCCAAAAAACTACGAGTTGCCTGAAATCTCAGCAAACATTTTTTCACCCAATCTTGATGATTCCTTCAGGTATGGATCAGTACACCAAAACCACTTGGCTCACCAAATTTAGTTCTTCTAGGTTAAACCGTTCATTTGCAGTAACCATTTTTATTTTTAGGTTTCACTCTGTTTTCTCCTATAGGGATACATGTATTTGGAACTCTAAATCAAACACGGTTTGTGCTAGCTCTTTGAAACTTGACACAATAAAGCAGTTTCAAGTTCTATCTTTGTGGTTTTTTTGCTGTTGATGTAGCCCTAAGCAGAGACTGGCGAAAATCACATTCATGAAAAGGGGTTTCCAAGCTTCCAAAAAACTACGAGTTGCCTGAAATCTCAGCAAACATTTTTTCACCCAATCTTGATGATTCTTTCAGGTAATGATCAGTACACCAAAACCACTTGGCTCACCAAGTTTCGTTCTTCTAGGTTAAACCGTTCGTTTTCAGTAATCGTTTTCATTTTTAGGTTTCACTCTGTTTTCTCCTATAGGGATACATGTATTTGGAACTCTAAATCAAACACGGTATGTGCTAGCTCTTTGAAATTTGACACAAGAAAGCAGTTTCAAGTTCTGTCTCTATGGTTAGTTTACTGTTGAAGTAGCCCTAAGCAGAGACTGGCGAAAATCACTTTCATGGAAAGGGGTTGCCAAGGTTCCAAAAAACTACGAGTTGCCTGAAATCTCAGCAAACATTTTTTCACCCAATCTTGATGATACTGTCAGGTAATGATCAGTACACCAAAACCACTTGGCTCACCAAATTTCATTCTTCCAGGTTAAACCGTTCTGTTGCAGGAACCGTTTTCATTTTTAGGTTTCACTCTGTTTTCTCCTATAGGGATACATGTATTTGGAACATTAAATCAAACACGGTTCGTACTAGCTCTTTGAAACTTGACACAAGAAAGCAGTTTCAAGTTCAATCTCTATGGTTTGTTTGCTGTTGATGTAGCCCTAAGCAGAGACTGGCGAAAATCACTTTCATAGAAAGGGGTTGCCAAGCTTCCAAAAAACTACGAGTTGCCTGAAATCTCAGCAAACATTTTTTTACCCAATCTTGATGATTCTTTCAGGTAATGATCAGTACACCAAAACCACTTGGCTCACCAAACTTCGTTCTTCTAGGTTAAACCGTTCGTTTGCAGGAACCGTTTTCATTTTTAGGTTTCACTCTGTTTTCTCCTATAGGGATACATGTATTTGGAACACTAAATCAAACACGGTTTGTGCTAGCCCTTTGAAACTTGACACAAGAAAGCAGTTTCAAGTTCTATCTCTATGGTTTCTGTGCTGTTGATGTAGCCCTAAGCAGAGACTGGGGAAAATCACTTTCATGGAATTGGGTTGCCAAGCTTCCAAAAAACTACGAGTTGCCTGAAATCTCAGCAAACATTTTTTCACCCAATCTTGATGATTCCTTCAGGTATGGATCAGTACACCAAAACCACTTGCTCACCAAATTTAGTTCTTCTAGGTTAAACCGTTCATTTGCAGTAACCATTTTTATTTTTAGGTTTCACTCTGTTTTCTCCTATAGGGATACATGTATTGGAACTCTAAATCAAACACGGTTTGTGCTAGCTCTTTGAAACTTGACACAATAAAGCAGTTTCAAGTTCTATCTTTGTGGTTTTTTTGCTGTTGATGTAGCCCTAAGCAGAGACTGGCGAAAATCACATTCATGAAAAGGGGTTTCCAAGCTTCCAAAAACTACGAGTTGCCTGAAATCTCAGCAAACATTTTTTCACCCAATCTTGATGATTCTTTCAGGTAATGATCAGTACACCAATACCACTTGGCTCACCAAGTTTCGTTCTTCTAGGTTAAACCGTTCGTTTTCAGTAATCGTTTTCATTTTTAGGTTTCACTCTGTTTTCTCCTATAGGGATACATGTATTTGGAACTCTAAATCAAACACGGTATGTGCTAGCTCTTTGAAATTTGACACAAGAAAGCAGTTTCAAGTTCTGTCTCTATGGTTAGTTTACTGTTGAAGTAGCCCTAAGCAGAGACTGGCGAAAATCACTTTCATGGAAAGGGGTTGCCAAGGTTCCAAAAAACTACGAGTTGCCTGAAATCTCAGTAAACATTTTTTCACCCAATCTTGATGATACTGTCAGGTAATGATCAGTACACCAAAACCACTTGGCTCACCAAATTTCATTCTTCCAGGTTAAACCGTTCTGTTGCAGGAACCGTTTTCATTTTTAGGTTTCACTCTGTTTTCTCCTATAGGGATACATGTATTTGGAACATTAAATCAAACACGGTTCGTACTAGCTCTTTGAAACTTGACACAAGAAAGCAGTTTCAAGTTCAATCTCTATGGTTTGTTTGCTGTTGATGTAGCCCTAAGCAGAGACTGGCGAAAATCACTTTCATAGAAAGGGGTTGCCAAGCTTCCAAAAAACTACGAGTTGCCTGAAATCTCAGCAAACATTTTTTTACCCAATCTTGATGATTCTTTCAGGTAATGATCAGTACACCAAAATCACTTGGCTCACCAAATTTCGTTCTTCTAGGTTAAACCGTTCGTTTGCAGGAACCGTTTTCATTTTTAGGTTTCACTCTGTTTTCTCCTATAGGGATACATGTATTTGGAACTCTAAATCAAACACGGTTTGTGCTAGCTCTTTGAAACTTGACACAAGAAAGCAGTTTCAAGTTCTATCTCTATGGTTTGTTTGCTGTTGATGTAGCGCTAAGCAGAGACTGGCGAAAATCACTTTCATGGAAAGGGGTTGCCAAGCTTCCAAAAAACTACGAGTTGCCTGAAATCTCAGCAAACATTTTTTCACCCAATCTTGATGATTCTTTCAGGTAATGATCAGTACACCAAAACCACTTGGCTCACCAAATTTCGTTCTTCTAGGTTAAACCGTTCGTTTGCAGTAACCGTTTTCATTTTTAGGTTTCACTCTGTTTTCTCCTATAGGGATACATGTATTTGGAACTCTAAATCAAACACGGTGTGTGCTAGCTCTTTGAAACTTGACACAAGAAAGCAGTTTCAAGTTCTATCTCTATGGTTTGTTTGCTGTTGATGTAGCCCGAAGCAGAGACTGGCGAAAATCACTTTCATGGAAAGAGGTTGCCAAGCTTCCAAAAAACTACGAGTTGCCTGAAATCTCAGCAAACATTTTTTCACCCAATCTTGATGACTCTTTCAGGTAATGATCAGTACACCGAAACCACTTGACTCACCAAATTTCGTTCTTCTAGGTTAAACCGTTCGTTTGCAGTAACCGTTTTCATTTTTAGGTTTCACTCGGTTTTAGCTTATAGAGATACATGTATTTAGAACTCTAAATCAAACACGGTTTGTGCTAGCTCTTTGAAACTAGACACAATAAAGCAGATTCAAGTCTATCTCTATGGCTTGTTTTCTGTTTATGTAGCCCTAAGCAGAGACTGGCGAAAATCACTTTCATAAAAAGGGGTTGCCAAGCTTCCAAAAAACTATGAGTTTCCTGAAATCTCAGCAAACATTTTTTCACCCAATCTTGATGATTCTTTCAGGTAATGATCAGTACACCAAAACCACTTGGCTCACCAAATTTCGTTCTTCTAGGTTAAACCGTTCGTTTGCAGTAACCGTTTTCATTTTTAGGTTTCACTCTGTTTTCTCCTATAGGGATACATGTATTTGGAACGCTTAATCAAACACGGTTTGTGCTAGCCCTCTGAAACTTGACACAATAAAGCAGTTTCCAGTTCTATGTCAATGGTTTGTTTGCTGTTGATGTAGCCCTAAGCAGAGACTGGCGAAAATCACTTTCATGGAAAGGGGTTGCCAAGGTTCCAAAAAACTACGAGTTGCCTGAAATCTCAGCAAACATTTTTTCACCCAATCTTGATGATTCTTTCAGGTAATGATCAGTACACCGAAACCACTTGGCTCACCAAATTTCGTTCTTCTAGGTTAAACCGTTCGTTTGCAGTATCCGTTTTCATTTTTAGGTTTCACTCTCTTTTCTCTTATAGGGATACATGTATTTGGAACTCTAAATCAAACACGGTTTGTGCTAGCTCTTTGAAACTTGACACAAGAAAGCAGTTTCAAGTTCTATCTCTATGGTTTGTTTGCTGTTGATGTAGCCCTAAGCAGAGACTGGCGAAAATCACTTTCATGGAAAGAGGTTGCCAAGCTTCCAAAAAACTACGAGTTTCCTGAAATCTCAGCAAACATTTTTTCACCCAATCTTGATGATTCTTTCAGGTAATGATCAGTACACCGAAACCACTTGGCTCACCAAATTTCGTTCTTCTAGGTTAAACCGTTCGTTTGCAGTAACCGTTTTCATTTTTAGGTTTCATTCTGTTTTCTCATATAGGGATACATGTACTTAAAACTCTAAATCAAACACGGTTTGTGCTAGCTCTTTGAAACTTGACAAAAGAAAGCAGTTTCAAGTTCTATCTCTATGGTTAGTTTACTGTTCAAGTAGCCCTAAGCAGAGACTGGCGAAAATCACTTTCATGGAAAGGGGTTTCCAAGCTTCCAAAAAACTACGAGTTTCCTGAAATCTCAGCAAACATTTTTTCACCCAATCTTGATGATTCTTTCAGGTAATGATCAGTACACCAAAAACACTTGGCTCACCAAATTTCGTTCTTCTAGGTTAAACCGTTCGTTTGCAGTAACCGTTTTCATTTTTAGGTTTCACTCGGTTTTAGCTTATAGAGATACATGTATTTAGAACTCTAAATCAAACACGGTTTGTGCTAGCTCTTTGAAACTCGACACAATAAAGCAGATTCAAGTCTATCTCTATGGCTTGTTTGCTGTTTATGTAGCCCTAAGCAGAGACTGGCGAAAATCACTTTCATAAAAAGGGGTTGCCAAGCTTCAAAAAAACTACGAGTTTCCTGAAATCTCAGCAAACATTTTTTCACCCAATCTTGATGATTCTTTCAGGTAATGATCAGTACACCAAAAACACTTGGCTCTCCAAATTTCGTTCTTCTAGGTTAAACCGTTCGTTTGCAGGAACCGTTTTCATTTTTAGGTTTCACTCTGTTTTCTCCTATAGGGATACATGTATTTGGAACTCTAAATCAAAAACGGTTTGTGCTAGCCCTTTGAAACTTGACACAATAAAGCAGATTCATGTTCTATCTCTATGGTTTGTTTGCTGTTGATGTAGCCCTAAGCAGAGACTGGCGAAAATCACTTTCATGGAAAGGGGTTTCCAAGCTTCCAAAAAACTACGAGTTGCCTGAAATCTCAGCAAACATTTTTTCACCCAATCTTGATGATTCTTTCAGGTAATGATCAGTACACCAAAAACACTTGGCTCTCCAAATTTCGTTCTTCTAGGTTAAACCGTTCGTTTGCAGGAACCGTTTTCATTTTTAGGTTTCACTCTGTTTTCTCCTATAGGGATACATGTATTTGGAACTCTAAATCAAACACGGTTTGTGCTAGCTCTTTGAAACTTGACAAAAGAAAGCAGTTTCAAGTTCTATCTCTATGGTTAGTTTACTGTTCAAGTAGCCCTAAGCAGAGACTGGCGAAAATCACTTTCATGGAAAGGGGTTTCCAAGCTTCCAAAAAACTACGAGTTTCCTGAAATCTCAGCAAACATTTTTTCACCCAATCTTGATGATTCTTTCAGGTAATGATCAGTACACCAAAACCACTTGGCTCACCAAATTTCGTTCTTCTAGGTTAAACCGTTCGTTTGCAGTAACCGTTTTCATTTTTAGGTTTCACTCTGTTTTCTCCTATAGGGATACATGTAGTTGGAACTCTAAATCAAACACGGTTTGTGCTAGCTCTTTGAAACGTGACACAATAAAGCAATTTGAAGTTCTATCTCTATGGTTTGTTTTCTGTTGATGTAGCCCTAAGCAGAGACTGGCGAAAATCTCTTTCTTGGAAAGGGGTTGCCAAGCTTCCAAAAAACTACGAGTTGCCTGAAATCTCAGCAAACATTTTTTCACCCAATCTTGATGATTCTTTCAGGTAATGATCAGTACACCAAAACCACTTGGCTCACCAAATTTCGTTCGTTTGCAGTAACCGTTTTCATTTTTAGGTTTCACTCTGTTTTCTCCTATAGGGATACATGTATTTGGAACTCTAAATCAAACACGGTTTGTGCTAGCTCTTTGAAACTTGACACAATAAACCAGTTTCACGTTCTCTCTCTATGGTTTGTTTGCTGTTGATGTAGCAATAAGCAGAAACTGGTGAAAATCACTTTCATGGAAATGGGTTGCCAAGCTTCCAAAAAACTACGAGTTCCCTGAAATCTCAGCAAACATTTTTTCACCCAATCTTGATGATTCTTTCAGGTAATGATCAGCACACCAACACCACTTGGCTCACCAAATTTCGTTCTTCTAGGTTAAACCGTTCGTTTGCAGTAACCGTTTTCATTTTTAGGTTTCACTCTGTTTTCTCCTATAGGGATACATGTATTTGGAACTCTAATAAAAACACGGTTTGTGCTAGCTCTTTGAAACTTCACACAATAAAGCAGTTTCACGTTCTATCTCTATGGTTTGTTTGCTGTTGATGTAGCCCGAAGCAGAGACTGGCGAAAATCACTTTCATGGAAATGGGTTGCCAAGCTTCCAAAAAACTACGAGTTGCCTGAAATCTCAGCAAACCTTTCTTCACCCAATCTTGATGATTCTTTCAGGTAATGATCAGTACACCAAAATTACTTGGCTCACCAAATTTCGTTCTTCTAGGTTAAACCGTTCGTTTGCAGTAACCGTTTTCATTTTTAGGTTTCACTCTGTTTTCTCCTATAGGGATACATGTATTTGGAACTCTAAATCAAACACAGTTTGTGCTAGCTCTTTGAAACTTGACACAATAAAGCAGTTTCACGTTCTATCTCTATGGTTTTTTTGCTGTTGATGTAGCCATAAGCAGTGACAGGCGAAAATTACTTTCATGGAAAGGGATTGCCAAGCTTACAAAAAACTACGAGGTTTCCTGAAATCTCAGCAAACCTTTTTTCACCCAATCTTGATGATTTTTTCAGGTAATGATCAGTTCACCAAAACCACGTGGCTCACCAAATTTCGTTCTTCTAGGTTAAACCGTTCGTTTGCAGTAACCGTTTTCATTTTTAGGTTTCACTCTGTTTTCTCCTATAGGGATACATGTATTTGGAACACTAAATCAAACACGGTTTGTGCTAGCCCTTTGAAACTTGACACAAGAAAGCAGTTTCAAGTTCTATCTCTATGGTTTCTGTGCTGTTGATGTAGCCCTAAGCAGAGACTGGCGAAAATCACTTTCATGGAATTGGGTTGCCAAGCTTCCAAAAAACTACGAGTTGCCTGAAATCTCAGCAAACATTTTTTCACCCAATCTTGATGATTCCTTCAGGTATGGATCAGTACACCAAAACCACTTGGCTCACCAAATTTAGTTCTTCTAGGCTAAACCGTTCATTTGCAGTAACCATTTTTATTTTTAGGTTTCACTCTGTTTTCTCCTATAGGGATACATGTATTTGGAACTCTAAATCAAACACGGTTTGTGCTAGCTCTTTGAAACTTGACACAAGAAAGCAGTTTCAAGTTCTATCTCTATGGTTTGTTTGCTGTTGATGTAGCCCTAAGCAGAGACTGGCGAAAATCACTTTCATGAAAAGGGGTTGCCAAGCTTCCAAAAAACTGCGAGTTGCCTGAAATCTCAGCAAAAATTTTTTCACCCAATCTTGATGATTCTTTCAGGTAATGATCAGTACACCAAAACCACTTGGCTCACCAAATTTTGTTCTTCTAGGTTAAACCGTTCGTTTGCAGTAACCGTTTTCATTTTTAGGTTTCACTCTGTTTTCTCCTATAGGGATACATGTATTTGGAACTCTAAATCAAACAAGGTTTGTCCTAGCCCTTTGAAACTTGACACAATAAAGCAATTTCCAGTTCTATCTCTATGGTTTGTTTGCTGTTGATGTAGCCCTAAGCAGAGACTGGCGAAAATCACTTTCATGGAAAGGGGTTCCAAGCTTCCAAAAAACTACGAGTTGCCTGAAATCTCAGCAAACATTTTTTCACCCAATCTTGATGATTCTTTTAGGTAATGATAAGTACACCAAAATCACTTGGCTCACCAAATTTCGTTCTTCTAGGTTAAACCGTTCGTTTGCAGTAACCGTTTTCATTTTTAGGTTTCACTCTGTTTACTCCTATAGGGCTACATGTATTTGGAATTCTAAATCAAACACCATTTGTGCTATCTCTTTGAAACGTGACACAAGAAAGCAGTTTCAAGTTCTATCTCTATTGTTTGTTTGCTGTTGATGTAGCCCTAAGCAGAGACTGGCGAAAATCACTTTCATGGAAAGGGGTTGCCAAGCTTCCAAAAAACTAAGAATTGTCTGAAATCTGAGCAAACATTTTTTTCACCCAATCTTGATGATTCTTTCAAGTAATGATCAGTACACCAAAACCAAGTGGCTCACCAAATTTCGTTCTTCTAGGTTAAACCGTTCGTTTGCAGTAACCGTTTTCATTTTTAGGTTTCACTCTGTTTTCTCCTATAGGGATACATGTATTTGGAACTCTAATAAAAACACGGTTTGTGCTAGCCCTTTGAAACTTGAAACAAGAAAGCAGTTTAAAGTTCTATCTCTATGGTTTCTGTGCTGTTGATGTAGCCCTAAGCAGAGACTGGCGAAAATCACTTTCATGGAATTGGGTTTCCAAGCTTCCAAAAAACTACGAGTTGCCTGAAATCTCAGCAAACATTTTTTCACCCAATCTTGATGATTCCTTCAGGTATGGATCAGTACACCAAAACCACTTGGCTCACCAAATTTTGTTCTTCTAGGTTAAACCGTTCGTTTGCAGTAACCATTTTCATTTTTAGGTTTCACTCGGTTTTAGCTTATAGAGATACATGTATTTAGAACTCTAAATCAAACACGGTTTGTGCTAGCTCTTTGAAACTCGACACAATAAAGCAGATTCAAGTCTATCTCTATGGCTTGTTTTCTGTTTATGTAGCCCAAAGCAGAGACTGGCGAAATCACTTTCATAGAAACGGGTTGCAAAGCTTCCAAAAAACTACGAGTTTCCTGAAATCTCAGCAAACATTTTTTCACCCAATCTTGATGATTCCTTCAGGTGATGATCAGTACACCAAAACAACTTGGCTCACCAAATTCCGTTCTTCTAGGTTAAACCGTTCGTTTGCAGTAACCGTTTACATTTTTAGGTTTCACTCTGTTTTCTCCTATAGGGATACATGTATTTGGAACTCTAAATCAAACACGGTTTGTGCTAGCCCTTTGAAACTTGACACAATAAAGCAATTTCAAGTTCTATCTCTATGGTTTGTTTGCTGTTGATGTAGCCCTAAGCAGAGACTGGCAAAAATCACTTTCATCGAAAGGGGTTGCCAAGCTTCCAAAAAACTACGAGTTGCCTGAAATCTCAGCAAAAATTTTTTAACCCAATCTTGATGATTCTTTCAGGTAATGATCAGTACACCAAAACAACTTGGCTCATTAAATTTCGTTCTTCTAGGTTAAACCATTCCTTTGCAGTAACCGTTTTCATTTTTAGGTTTCACTCTGTTTTCTCCTATAGGGATACATGTATTTGGAACTCTTAATCAAACACGGTTTGTGCTAGCCCTCTGAAACTTGACACAATACAGCAGTTTCCAGTTCTATCTCAATGGTTTGTTTGCTGTTGATGTAGCCATAAGCAGAGACTGGCGAAAATCACTTTCATGGAAAGGGGTTTCCAAGCTACCAAAAAACTACGAGTTGCCTGAAATCTCAGCAAACATTTTTTCACCCAATCTTGATGATTCTTTCAGGTAATGATCAGTACACAAAAACCACTTGGCTCACCAAATTTTGTTTTTCTAGGTTAAACCGTTCGTTTGCAGTAACCGGTTTCATTTTTAGGTTTCACTCTGTTTTCTCCTATAGGGATACATGTATTTGGAACCCTAAATCAAACACGGTTTGTGCTAGCTCTTTGAAACTTGACACAAGAAAGCAGTTTCAAGTTCTATCTTTATGGTTTGTTTGCTGTTGATGTAGCCCTAAGCAGAGACTGGCGAAAATCACTTTCATGAAAAGGGGTTGCCAAGCTTCCAAAAAACTGCGAGTTGCCTGAAATCTCAGCAAACATTTTTTCACCCAATCTTGATGATTCTTTCAGGTAATGATCAGTACACCAAAACCACTTGGCTCACCAAATTTCGTTCTTCTAGGTTAAACCGTTCGTTTGCAGTAACCGTTTTCATTTTTAGGTTTCACTCTGTTTTCTCCTATAGGGATACATGTATTTGGAACTCTAAATGAAACACGGTTTGTGCTAGCTCTTTGAAACTTGACACAAGAAAGCAGTTTCAAGTTCTATCTCTATGGTTTCTGTGCTGTTGATGTAGCCCTAAGCAGAGACTGGCGAAAATCACTTTCATGGAATTGGGTTGCCAAGCTTCCAAAAAACTACGAGTTGCCTGAAATCTCAGCAAACATTTTTTCACCCAATCTTGATGATTCCTTCAGGTATGGATCAGTACACCAAAACCACTTGGCTCACCAAATTTAGTTCTTCTAGGCTAAACCGTTCATTTGCAGTAACCATTTTTATTTTTAGGTTTCACTCTCTTTTCTCCTATAGGGATACATGTATTTGGAACTCTAAATCAAACACGGTTTGTGCTAGCTCTTTGAAACTTGACACAAGAAAGCAGTTTCAAGTTCTATCTCTATGGTTTGTTTGCTGTTGATGTAGCCCTAAGCAGAGACTGGTGAAAATCACTTTCATGAAAAGGGGTTGCCAAGCTTCAAAAAACTGCGAGTTGCCTGAAATCTCAGCAAACATTTTTTCACCCAATCTTGATGATTCTTTCAGGTAATGATCAGTACACCAAAACCACTTGGCTCACCAAATTTTGTTCTTCTAGGTTAAACCATTCGTTTGCAGTAACCGTTTTCATTTTTAGGTTTCACTCTGTTTTCTCCTATAGGGATACATGTATTTGGAACTCTAAATCAAACACTGTTTGTGCTAGCCCTTTGAAACTTGACACAATAAAGCAATTTCCAGTTCTATCTCTATGGTTTGTTTGCTGTTGATGTAGCCCTAAGCAGAGACTGGCGAAAATCACTTTCATGGAAAGGGGTTCCAAGCTTCCAAAAAAGTACGAGTTGCCTGAAATCTCAGCAAACATTTTTTCACCCAATCTTGATGATTCTTTTAGGTAATGATCAGTACACCAAAATCACTTGGCTCACCAAATTTCGTTCTTCTAGGTTAAACCGTTCGTTTGCAGTAACCGTTTTCATTTTTAGGTTTCACTCTGTTTACTCCTATAGGGCTACATGTATTTGGAATTCTAAATCAAACACCGTTTGTGCTATCTCTTTGAAACGTGACACAAGAAAGCAGTTTCAAGTTCTATCTCTATGGTTTGTTTTCTGTTGATGTAGCCCTAAGCAGAGACTGGCGAAAATCACTTTCATGGAAAGGGGTTGCCAAGCTTCCAAAAAATTAAGAATTGTCTGAAATCTGAGCAAACATTTTTTTCACCCAATCTTGATGATTCTTTCAGGTAATGATCAGTACACCAAAACCACGTGGGTCACCAAATTTCGTTCTTCTAGGTTAAACCGTTCGTTTGCAGTAACCGTTTTCATTTTTAGGTTTCACTCTGTTTTCTCCTATAGGGATACATGTATTTGGAACACTAAATCAAACACGGTTTGTGCTAGCCCTTTGAAACTTGACACAAGAAAGCAGTTTCAAGTTCTATCTCTATGGTTTCTGTGCTGTTGATGTAGCCCTAAGCAGAGACTGGCGAAAATCACTTTCATGGAATTGGGTTGCCAAGCTTCCAAAAAACTACGAGTTGCCTGAAATCTCAGCAAACATTTTTTCACCCAATCTTGATGATTCCTTCAGGTATGGATCAGTACACCAAAACCACTTGGCTCACCAAATTTAGTTCTTCTAGGTTAAACCGTTCATTTGCAGTAACCATTTTTATTTTTAGGTTTCACTCTGTTTTCTCCTATAGGGATACATGTATTTGGAACTCTAAATCAAACACGGTTTGTGCTAGCTCTTTGAAACTTGACACAATAAAGCAGTTTCAAGTTCTATCTTTGTGGTTTTTTTGCTGTTGATGTAGCCCTAAGCAGAGACTGGCGAAAATCACATTCATGAAAAGGGGTTTCCAAGCTTCCAAAAAACTACGAGTTGCCTGAAATCTCAGCAAACATTTTTTCACCCAATCTTGATGATTCTTTCAGGTAATGATCAGTACACCAAAACCACTTGGCTCACCAAGTTTCGTTCTTCTAGGTTAAACCGTTCGTTTTCAGTAATCGTTTTCATTTTTAGGTTTCACTCTGTTTTCTCCTATAGGGATACATGTATTTGGAACTCTAAATCAAACACGGTATGTGCTAGCTCTTTGAAATTTGACACAAGAAAGCAGTTTCAAGTTCTGTCTCTATGGTTAGTTTACTGTTGAAGTAGCCCTAAGCAGAGACTGGCGAAAATCACTTTCATGGAAAGGGGTTGCCAAGGTTCCAAAAAACTACGAGTTGCCTGAAATCTCAGCAAACATTTTTTCACCCAATCTTGATGATACTGTCAGGTAATGATCAGTACACCAAAACCACTTGGCTCACCAAATTTCATTCTTCCAGGTTAAACCGTTCTGTTGCAGGAACCGTTTTCATTTTTAGGTTTCACTCTGTTTTCTCCTATAGGGATACATGTATTTGGAACATTAAATCAAACACGGTTCGTACTAGCTCTTTGAAACTTGACACAAGAAAGCAGTTTCAAGTTCAATCTCTATGGTTTGTTTGCTGTTGATGTAGCCCTAAGCAGAGACTGGCGAAAATCACTTTCATAGAAAGGGGTTGCCAAGCTTCCAAAAAACTACGAGTTGCCTGAAATCTCAGCAAACATTTTTTTACCCAATCTTGATGATTCTTTCAGGTAATGATCAGTACACCAAAACCACTTGGCTCACCAAACTTCGTTCTTCTAGGTTAAACCGTTCGTTTGCAGGAACCGTTTTCATTTTTAGGTTTCACTCTGTTTTCTCCTATAGGGATACATGTATTTGGAACTCTAAATCAAACACGGTTTGTGCTAGCTCTTTGAAACTTGACACAAGAAAGCAGTTTCAAGTTCTATCTCTATGGTTTGTTTGCTGTTGATGTAGCCCTAAGCAGAGACTGGCGAAAATCACTTTCATGGAAAGGGGTTGCCAAGCTTCCAAAAAACTACGAGTTGCCTGAAATCTCAGCAAACATTTTTTCACCCAATCTTGATGATTCTTTCAGGTAATGATCAGTACACCAAAACCACTTGGCTCACCAAATTTCGTTCTTCTAGGTTAAACCGTTCGTTTGCAGTAACCGTTTTCATTTTTAGGTTTCACTCTGTTTTCTCCTATAGGGATACATGTATTTGGAACTCTAAATCAAACACGGTGTGTGCTAGCTCTTTGACACTTGACACAAGAAAGCAGTTTCAAGTTCTATCTCTATGGTTTGTTTGCTGTTGATGTAGCCCGAAGCAGAGACTGGCGAAAATCACTTTCATGGAAAGAGGTTGCCAAGCTTCCAAAAAACTACGAGTTGCCTGAAATCTCAGCAAACATTTTTTCACCCAATCTTGATGACTCTTTCAGGTAATGATCAGTACACCGAAACCACTTGACTCACCAAATTTCGTTCTTCTAGGTTAAACCGTTCGTTTGCAGTAACCGTTTTCATTTTTAGGTTTCACTCGGTTTTAGCTTATAGAGATACATGTATTTAGAACTCTAAATCAAACACGGTTTGTGCTAGCTCTTTGAAACTAGACACAATAAAGCAGATTCAAGTCTATCTCTATGGCTTGTTTTCTGTTTATGTAGCCCTAAGCAGAGACTGGCGAAAATCACTTTCATAAAAAGGGGTTGCCAAGCTTCCAAAAAACTATGAGTTTCCTGAAATCTCAGCAAACATTTTTTCACCCAATCTTGATGATTCTTTCAGGTAATGATCAGTACACCAAAACCACTTGGCTCACCAAATTTCGTTCTTCTAGGTTAAACCGTTCGTTTGCAGTAACCGTTTACATTTTTAGGTTTCACTCTGTTTTCTCCTATAGGGATACATGTATTTGGAACTCTAAATCAAACACGGTTTGTGCTAGCCCTTTGAAACTTGACACAATAAAGCAGTTTCAAGTTCTATCTCTATGGTTTGTTTGCTGTTGATGTAGCCCTAAGCAGAGACTGGCAAAAATCACTTTCATGGAAAGGGGTTGCCAAGCTTCCAAAAAACTACGAGTTGCCTGAAATCTCAGCAAAAATTTTTTAACCCAATCTTGATAATTCTTTCAGGTAATGATCAGTACACCCAAACAACTTGGCTCACCAAATTTCGTTTTCTAGGTTAAACCGTTCGTTTGCAGTAACCGTTTTCATTTTTAGGTTTCACTCTGTTTTCTCCTATAGGGATACATGTATTTGGAACGCTTAATCAAACACGGTTTGTGCTAGCCCTCTGAAACTTGACACAATAAAGCAGTTTCCAGTTCTATGTCAATGGTTTGTTTGCTGTTGATGTAGCCCTAAGCAGAGACTGGCGAAAATCACTTTCATGGAAAGGGGTTGCCAAGGTTCCAAAAAACTACGAGTTGCCTGAAATCTCAGCAAACATTTTTTCACCCAATCTTGATGATTCTTTCAGGTAATGATCAGTACACCGAAACCACTTGGCTCACCAAATTTCGTTCTTCTAGGTTAAACCGTTCGTTTGCAGTATCCGTTTTCATTTTTAGGTTTCACTCTCTTTTCTCTTATAGGGATACATGTATTTGGAACTCTAAATCAAACACGGTTTGTGCTAGCTCTTTGAAACTTGACACAAGAAAGCAGTTTCAAGTTCTATCTCTATGGTTTGTTTGCTGTTGATGTAGCCCTAAGCAGAGACTGGCGAAAATCACTTTCATGGAAAGAGGTTGCCAAGCTTCCAAAAAACTACGAGTTTCCTGAAATCTCAGCAAACATTTTTTCACCCAATCTTGATGATTCTTTCAGGTAATGATCAGTACACCGAAACCACTTGGCTCACCAAATTTCGTTCTTCTAGGTTAAACCGTTCGTTTGCAGTAACCGTTTTCATTTTTAGGTTTCATTCTGTTTTCTCATATAGGGATACATGTACTTAAAACTCTAAATCAAACACGGTTTGTGCTAGCTCTTTGAAACTTGACAAAAGAAAGCAGTTTCAAGTTCTATCTCTATGGTTAGTTTACTGTTCAAGTAGCCCTAAGCAGAGACTGGCGAAAATCACTTTCATGGAAAGGGGTTTCCAAGCTTCCAAAAAACTACGAGTTGCCTGAAATCTCAGCAAACATTTTTTCACCCAATCTTGATGATTCTTTCAGGTAATGATCAGTACACCAAAAACACTTGGCTCACCAAATTTCGTTCTTCTAGGTTAAACCGTTCGTTTGCAGTAACCGTTTTCATTTTTAGGTTTCACTCGGTTTTAGCTTATAGAGATACATGTATTTAGAACTCTAAATCAAACACGGTTTGTGCTAGCTCTTTGAAACTCGACACAATAAAGCAGATTCAAGTCTATCTCTATGGCTTGTTTGCTGTTTATGTAGCCCTAAGCAGAGACTGGCGAAAATCACTTTCATAAAAAGGGGTTGCCAAGCTTCAAAAAAACTACGAGTTTCCTGAAATCTCAGCAAACATTTTTTCACCCAATCTTGATGATTCTTTCAGGTAATGATCAGTACACCAAAAACACTTGGCTCTCCAAATTTCGTTCTTCTAGGTTAAACCGTTCGTTTGCAGGAACCGTTTTCATTTTTAGGTTTCACTCTGTTTTCTCCTATAGGGATACATGTATTTGGAACTCTAAATCAAAAACGGTTTGTGCTAGCCCTTTGAAACTTGACACAATAAAGCAGTTTCATGTTCTATCTCTATGGTTTGTTTGCTGTTGATGTAGCCCTAAGCAGAGACTGGCGAAAATCACTTTCATGGAAAGGGGTTTCCAAGCTTCCAAAAAACTACGAGTTGCCTGAAATCTCAGCAAACATTTTTTCACCCAATCTTGATGATTCTTTCAGGTAATGATCAGTACACCAAAAACACTTGGCTCTCCAAATTTCGTTCTTCTAGGTTAAACCGTTCGTTTGCAGGAACCGTTTTCATTTTTAGGTTTCACTCTGTTTTCTCCTATAGGGATACATGTATTTGGAACTCTAAATCAAACACGGTTTGTGCTAGCTCTTTGAAACTTGACAAAAGAAAGCAGTTTCAAGTTCTATCTCTATGGTTAGTTTACTGTTCAAGTAGCCCTAAGCAGAGACTGGCGAAAATCACTTTCATGGAAAGGGGTTTCCAAGCTTCCAAAAAACTACGAGTTTCCTGAAATCTCAGCAAACATTTTTTCACCCAATCTTGATGATTCTTTCAGGTAATGATCAGTACACCAAAACCACTTGGCTCACCAAATTTCGTTCTTCTAGGTTAAACCGTTCGTTTGCAGTAACCGTTTTCATTTTTAGGTTTCACTCTGTTTTCTCCTATAGGGATACATGTAGTTGGAACTCTAAATCAAACACGGTTTGTGCTAGCTCTTTGAAACGTGACACAATAAAGCAATTTGAAGTTCTATCTCTATGGTTTGTTTTCTGTTGATGTAGCCCTAAGCAGAGACTGGCGAAAATCTCTTTCTTGGAAAGGGGTTGCCAAGCTTCCAAAAAACTACGAGTTGCCTGAAATCTCAGCAAACATTTTTTCACCCAATCTTGATGATTCTTTCAGGTAATGATCAGTACACCAAAACCACTTGGCTCACCAAATTTCGTTCGTTTGCAGTAACCGTTTTCATTTTTAGGTTTCACTCTGTTTTCTCCTATAGGGATACATGTATTTGGAACTCTAAATCAAACACGGTTTGTGCTAGCTCTTTGAAACTTGACACAATAAACCAGTTTCACGTTCTCTCTCTATGGTTTGTTTGCTGTTGATGTAGCAATAAGCAGAAACTGGTGAAAATCACTTTCATGGAAATGGGTTGCCAAGCTTCCAAAAAACTACGAGTTCCCTGAAATCTCAGCAAACATTTTTTCACCCAATCTTGATGATTCTTTCAGGTAATGATCAGCACACCAACACCACTTGGCTCACCAAATTTCGTTCTTCTAGGTTAAACCGTTCGTTTGCAGTAACCGTTTTCATTTTTAGGTTTCACTCTGTTTTCTCCTATAGGGATACATGTATTTGGAACTCTAATAAAAACACGGTTTGTGCTAGCTCTTTGAAACTTCACACAATAAAGCAGTTTCACGTTCTATCTCTATGGTTTGTTTGCTGTTGATGTAGCCCGAAGCAGAGACTGGCGAAAATCACTTTCATGGAAATGGGTTGCCAAGCTTCCAAAAAACTACGAGTTGCCTGAAATCTCAGCAAACCTTTCTTCACCCAATCTTGATGATTCTTTCAGGTAATGATCAGTACACCAAAATTACTTGGCTCACCAAATTTCGTTCTTCTAGGTTAAACCGTTCGTTTGCAGTAACCGTTTTCATTTTTAGGTTTCACTCTGTTTTCTCCTATAGGGATACATGTATTTGGAACTCTAAATCAAACACAGTTTGTGCTAGCTCTTTGAAACTTGACACAATAAAGCAGTTTCACGTTCTATCTCTATGGTTTTTTTGCTGTTGATGTAGCCATAAGCAGTGACAGGCGAAAATTACTTTCATGGAAAGGGATTGCCAAGCTTCCAAAAAACTACGAGGTTTCCTGAAATCTCAGCAAACATTTTTTCACCCAATCTTGATGATTTTTTCAGGTAATGATCAGTACACCAAAAACACATGGCTCTCCAAATTTCATTCTTCTAGGTTAAACCGTTCGTTTGCAGGAACCGTTTTCATTTTTAGGTTTCACTCTGTTTTCTCCTATAGGGATACATGTATTTGGAACTCTAAATCAAAAACGGTTTGTGATAGCTTTTTGAAACTTGACACAAGAAAGCAGTTTCAAGTTCTATCTCTATGGTTTGTTTGCTGTTGATGTAGCCCTAAGCAGAGACTGGCGAAAATCACTTTCATGGAAAGGGGTTGCCAAGCTTCCAAAAAACTACGAGTTGCCTGAAATCTCAGCAAACATTTTTTCACCCAATCTTGATGATTCTTTCAGGTAATGATCAGGACACCAAAACCACTTGGCTCACCAAATTTCGTTCTTCTAGGTTAAACCGTTCGTTTGCAGTAACCGTTTTCATTTTTAGGTTTCACTCTGTTTTCTCCTATAGGGATACATGTATTTGGAACTCTAAATCAAAAACGGTTTGTGTTAGCCCTTTGAAACTTGACACAATAAAGCAGTTTCATGTTCTATCTCTATGGTTTGTTTGCTGTTGATGTAGCCCTAAGCAGAGACTGGCGAAAATCACTTTCATGGAAAGGGGTTTCCAAGCTTCCAAAAAACTACGAGTTGCCTGAAATCTCAGCAAACATTTTTTCACCCAATCTTGATGATTCTTTCAGGTAATGATCAGTACACCAAAAACACTTGGCTCTCCAAATTTCGTTCTTCTAGGTTAAACCGTTCGTTTGCAGGAACCGTTTTCATTTTTAGGTTTCACTCTGTTTTCTCCTATACGGATACATGTATTTGGAACTCTAAATCAAACACGGTTTGTGCTAGCTCTTTGAAACTTGACAAAAGAAAGCAGTTTCAAGTTCTATCTCTATGGTTAGTTTACTGTTCAAGTAGCCCTAAGCAGAGACTGGCGAAAATCACTTTCATGGAAAGGGGTTTCCAAGCTTCCAAAAAACTACGAGTTTCCTGAAATCTCAGCAAACATTTTTTCACCCAATCTTGATGATTCTTTCAGGTAATGATCAGTACACCAAAACCACTTGGCTCACCAAATTTCGTTCGTTTGCAGTAACCGTTTTCATTTTTAGGTTTCACTCTGTTTTCTCCTATAGGGATACATGTAGTTGGAACTCTAAATCAAACACGGTTTGTGCTAGCTCTTTGAAACGTGACACAATAAAGCAATTTGAAGTTCTATCTCTATGGTTTGTTTTCTGTTGATGTAGCCCTAAGCAGAGACTGGCGAAAATCTCTTTCTTGGAAAGGGGTTGCCAAGCTTCCAAAAAACTAAGAGTTTCCTGAAATCTCAGCAAACATTTTTTCACCCAATCTTGATGATTCTTTCAGGTAATGATCAGTACACCAAAACCACTTGGATCACCAAATTTCGTTCGTTTGCAGTAACCGTTTTCATTTTTAGGTTTCACTCTGTTTTCTCCTATAGGGATACATGTATTTGGAACTCTAAATCAAACATGGTTTGTGCTAGCTCTTTGAAACTTGACACAAGAAAGCAATTTCAAGTTCTAACACTATGGTTTGTTTGCTGTTGATGTAGCCCTTAGCAGAGACTGGCGAAAATCACTTTCATGGAAAGGGGTTGCCAAGCTTTCAAAAAACTACGAGTTGCCTGAAATCTCAGCAAACATTTTTTCACCCAATCTTGATGATTCTTTCAGGTAATGATCAGTACACCAAAACCACTTGGCTCACCATATTTCGTTCTTCTAGGTTAAACCGTTCGTTTGCAGTAACCGTTTTCATTTTTAGGTTTCACTCTGTTTTCTCCTATAGGGATAAATGTATTTGGAACTCTAAATCAAACACGGTTTGTGCTAGCTCTTTGAAACTTGACACAATAAAGCAGTTTCAAGTTCTATCGCTATGGTTTGTTTGCTGTTGATGTAGCCCTAAGCAGAGACTGGCGAAAATCACTTTCATTTAAAGGAATTGCCAAGCTTCCAAAAAAGTACGGGTGCCTGAAATCTCAGCCAACATTTTTTCACCCAATCTTGATGATTCTTTCAGGTAATGATCAGTACACCAAAACCACTTGGCTCACCAAATTTCGTTCTTCTAGGTTAAACCGTTCGTTTGCAGTAACCGTTTTCATTATTAGGTTTCACTCTGTTTTCTCTTATGGTGATACATGTATTTGGAACTCTAAATCAAACACGGTTTGTGATAGCTCTTTGAAACTTAACACAATAAAGCAGTTTCACGTTCTATCTCTATGGTTTGTTTGCTGTTGATGTAGCCCTAAGCAGAGACTGGCGAAAATCTCTTTCATGGAAAGGGATTTCCAAGCTTTCAAAAAACTATGAGTTGCCTGAAATCTCAGCAAACATTTTTTCACCCAATCTTGATGA
Source organism: Ictidomys tridecemlineatus (assembly GCF_052094955.1). Taxonomy (NCBI): domain Eukaryota; kingdom Metazoa; phylum Chordata; class Mammalia; order Rodentia; family Sciuridae; genus Ictidomys; species Ictidomys tridecemlineatus. The sequence continues at coordinate 10,946 of NW_027524230.1, read as the reverse complement.
TTCTTTCAAGTAATGATCAGTACACCAAAACCACCTGGCTCACAAAATTTTGTTCTTACAGGTTAAACCGTTCGTTTGTAGTAAACGTTTTCATTTTTAGGTTTCACTCTGTTTTCTCCTATAGGGATACATGTACTTGGAACTCTAATACAAACACGGTTTGTGCTAGTACTTTGAAACTTGACACAATAAAGCAGTTTCAAGTTCTATCTCTATGGTTTGTTTGCTGTTGATGTAGACCTAAGCAGAGACTGGCGAAAATCACTTTCATGGAAAGCGGTTTCCAAGCTTCCAAAAAACTACGAGTTGCCTGAAATCTCAGCCAACATTTTTTCACCCAATCTTGATGATTCTTTCAGGTAATGATCAGTACACCAAAACCACTTGGCTCACCAAATTTCGTTCTTCTAGGTTAAACCGTTCGTTTGCAGTAACCGTTTTCATTATTAGGTTTCACTCTGTTTTCTCTTATAGTGATACATGTATTTGCAACTCTAAATCAAACACGGTTTGTGCTAGCTCTTTGAAACATGACACAATAAACCAGTTTCACGTTCTCTCTCTATGGTTTGTTTGCTGTTGATGTAGCAATAAGCAGAAACTGGTGAAAATCACTTTCATGGAAATGGGTTGCCAAGCTTCCAAAAAACTACGAGTTCCCTGAAATCTCAGCAAACATTTTTTCACCCAATCTTGATGATTCTTTCAGGTAATGATCAGCACACCAACACCACTTGGCTCACCAAATTTCGTTCTTCTAGGTTAAACCGTTCGTTTGCAGTAACCGTTTTCATTTTTAGGTTTCACTCTGTTTTCTCCTATAGGGATACATGTATTTGGAACTCTAATAAAAACACGGTTTGTGCTAGCTCTTTGAAACTTCACACAATAAAGCAGTTTCACGTTCTATCTCTATGGTTTGTTTGCTGTTGATGTAGCCCGAAGCAGAGACTGGCGAAAATCACTTTCATGGAAATGGGTTGCCAAGCTTCCAAAAAACTACGAGTTGCCTGAAATCTCAGCAAACCTTTCTTCACCCAATCTTGATGATTCTTTCAGGTAATGATCAGTACACCAAAATTACTTGGCTCACCAAATTTCGTTCTTCTAGGTTAAACCGTTCGTTTGCAGTAACCGTTTTCATTTTTAGGTTTCACTCTGTTTTCTCCTATAGGGATACATGTATTTGGAACTCTAAATCAAACACAGTTTGTGCTAGCTCTTTGAAACTTGACACAATAAAGCAGTTTCACGTTCTATCTTTATGGTTTTTTTGCTGTTGATGTAGCCATAAGCAGTGACAGGCGAAAATTACTTTCATGGAAAGGGATTGCCAAGCTTACAAAAAACTACGAGGTTTCCTGAAATCTCAGCAAACATTTTTTCACCCAATCTTGATGATTCTTTCAGGTAATGATCAGTACACCAAAACCACTTGGCTCACCAAATTTCGTTCGTTTGCAGTAACCGTTTTCATTTTTAGGTTTCACTCTGTTTTCTCCTATAGGGATACATGTATTTGGAACTCTAAATCAAACATGGTTTGTGCTAGCTCTTTGAAACTTGACACAAGAAAGCAATTTCAAGTTCTAACACTATGGTTTGTTTGCTGTTGATGTAGCCCTTAGCAGAGACTGGCGAAAATCACTTTCATGGAAAGGGGTTGCCAAGCTTTCAAAAAACTACGAGTTGCCTGAAATCTCAGCAAACATTTTTTCACCCAATCTTGATGATTCTTTCAGGTAATGATCAGTACACCAAAACCACTTGGCTCACCATATTTCGTTCTTCTAGGTTAAACCGTTCGTTTGCAGTAACCGTTTTCATTTTTAGGTTTCACTCTGTTTTCTCCTATAGGGATACATGTATTTGGAACTCTAAATCAAACACGGTTTGTGCTAGCTCTTTGAAACTTGACACAATAAAGCAGTTTCAAGTTCTATCGCTATGGTTTGTTTGCTGTTGATGTAGCCCTAAGCAGAGACTGGCGAAAATCACTTTCATTTAAAGGAATTGCCAAGCTTCCAAAAAAGTACGGGTGCCTGAAATCTCAGCCAACATTTTTTCACCCAATCTTGATGATTCTTTCAGGTAATGATCAGTACACCAAAACCACTTGGCTCACCAAATTTCGTTCTTCTAGGTTAAACCGTTCGTTTGCAGTAACCGTTTTCATTATTAGGTTTCACTCTGTTTTCTCTTATGGTGATACATGTATTTGGAACTCTAAATCAAACACGGTTTGTGATAGCTCTTTGAAACTTAACACAATAAAGCAGTTTCACGTTCTATCTCTATGGTTTGTTTGCTGTTGATGTAGCCCTAAGCAGAGACTGGCGAAAATCTCTTTCATGGAAAGGGATTTCCAAGCTTTCAAAAAACTATGAGTTGCCTGAAATCTCAGCAAACATTTTTTCACCCAATCTTGATGATTCTTTCAAGTAATGATCAGTACACCAAAAGCACCTGGCTCACAAAATTTTGTTCTTACAGGTTAAACCGTTCGTTTGTAGTAAACGTTTTCATTTTTAGGTTTCACTCTGTTTTCTCCTATAGGGATACATGTACTTGGAACTCTAATACAAACACGGTTTGTGCTAGTACTTTGAAACTTGACACAATAAAGCAGTTTCAAGTTCTATCTCTATGGTTTGTTTGCTGTTGATGTAGACCTAAGCAGAGACTGGCGAAAATCACTTTCATGGAAAGCGGTTTCCAAGCTTCCAAAAAACTACGAGTTGCCTGAAATCTCAGCCAACATTTTTTCACCCAATCTTGATGATTCTTTCAGGTAATGATCAGTACACCAAAACCACTTGGCTCACCAAATTTCATTCTTCTAGGTTAAACCGTTCGTTTGCAGTAACCGTTTTCATTATTAGGTTTCACTCTGTTTTCTCTTATAGTGATACATGTATTTGCAACTCTAAATCAAACACGGTTTGTGCTAGCTCTTTGAAACATGACACAATAAACCAGTTTCACGTTCTCTCTCTATGGTTTGTTTGCTGTTGATGTAGCAATAAGCAGAAACTGGTGAAAATCACTTTCATGGAAATGGGTTGCCAAGCTTCCAAAAAACTACGAGTTCCCTGAAATCTCAGCAAACATTTTTTCACCCAATCTTGATGATTCTTTCAGGTAATGATCAGCACACCAACACCACTTGGCTCACCAAATTTCGTTCTTCTAGGTTAAACCGTTCGTTTGCAGTAACCGTTTTCATTTTTAGGTTTCACTCTGTTTTCTCCTATAGGGATACATGTATTTGGAACTCTAATAAAAACACGGTTTGTGCTAGCTCTTTGAAACTTCACACAATAAAGCAGTTTCACGTTCTATCTCTATGGTTTGTTTGCTGTTGATGTAGCCCGAAGCAGAGACTGGCGAAAATCACTTTCATGGAAATGGGTTGCCAAGCTTCCAAAAAACTACGAGTTGCCTGAAATCTCAGCAAACCTTTCTTCACCCAATCTTGATGATTCTTTCAGGTAATGATCAGTACACCAAAATTACTTGGCTCACCAAATTTCGTTCTTCTAGGTTAAACCGTTCGTTTGCAGTAACCGTTTTCATTTTTAGGTTTCACTCTGTTTTCTCCTATAGGGATACATGTATTTGGAACTCTAAATCAAACACAGTTTGTGCTAGCTCTTTGAAACTTGACACAATAAAGCAGTTTCACGTTCTATCTCTATGGTTTTTTTGCTGTTGATGTAGCCATAAGCAGTGACAGGCGAAAATTACTTTCATGGAAAGGGATTGCCAAGCTTACAAAAAACTACGAGGTTTCCTGAAATCTCAGCAAACATTTTTTCACCCAATCTTGATGATTCTTTCAGGTAATGATCAGTACACCAAAACCACTTGGCTCACCAAATTTCGTTCGTTTGCAGTAACCGTTTTCATTTTTAGGTTTCACTCTGTTTTCTCCTATAGGGATACATGTATTTGGAACTCTAAATCAAACATGGTTTGTGCTAGCTCTTTGAAACTTGACACAAGAAAGCAATTTCAAGTTCTAACACTATGGTTTGTTTGCTGTTGATGTAGCCCTTAGCAGAGACTGGCGAAAATCACTTTCATGGAAAGGGGTTGCCAAGCTTTCAAAAAACTACGAGTTGCCTGAAATCTCAGCAAACATTTTTTCACCCAATCTTGATGATTCTTTCAGGTAATGATCAGTACACCAAAACCACTTGGCTCACCATATTTCGTTCTTCTAGGTTAAACCGTTCGTTTGCAGTAACCGTTTTCATTTTTAGGTTTCACTCTGTTTTCTCCTATAGGGATAAATGTATTTGGAACTCTAAATCAAACACGGTTTGTGCTAGCTCTTTGAAACTTGACACAATAAAGCAGTTTCAAGTTCTATCGCTATGGTTTGTTTGCTGTTGATGTAGCCCTAAGCAGAGACTGGCGAAAATCACTTTCATTTAAAGGAATTGCCAAGCTTCCAAAAAAGTACGGGTGCCTGAAATCTCAGCCAACATTTTTTCACCCAATCTTGATGATTCTTTCAGGTAATGATCAGTACACCAAAACCACTTGGCTCACCAAATTTCGTTCTTCTAGGTTAAACCGTTCGTTTGCAGTAACCGTTTTCATTATTAGGTTTCACTCTGTTTTCTCTTATGGTGATACATGTATTTGGAACTCTAAATCAAACACGGTTTGTGATAGCTCTTTGAAACTTAACACAATAAAGCAGTTTCACGTTCTATCTCTATGGTTTGTTTGCTGTTGATGTAGCCCTAAGCAGAGACTGGCGAAAATCTCTTTCATGGAAAGGGATTTCCAAGCTTTCAAAAAACTATGAGTTGCCTGAAATCTCAGCAAACATTTTTTCACCCAATCTTGATGATTCTTTCAGGTAATGATCAGTGCTCCAAAACCACTTGGCTCACCAAATTTCGTTCTTCTAGTTTAAACCGTTCGTTTGCAGTAACCGTTTTCATTTTTAGGTTTCACTCTGTTTTCTCCTATTAGGGATACATGTATTTGGAACTCTAATACAAACACGGTTCGTGCTAGTTCTTTGAAACTTGACACAATAAAGCAGTTTCAAGTTCTATCTCTATGGTTTGTTTGCTCTTGATGTAGACCTAAGCAGAGACTGGCGAAAATCACTTTCATGGAAAGGGGTTGCCAAGCTTCCAAAAAACTACGAGTTGCTTGAAATCTAAGCAAACGTTTTTTCACCCAATCTTGATGATTCTTTTGGGTAACGATCAGTACACGAAAACCACTTGGCTCACCAAATTTCGTTCTTCTAGGTTAAACCGGTCGTTTGCAGTAACCGTTTTCATTATTAGGTTTCACTCTGTTTTGTCCTTTAGGGATACATGTATTTGGAACTCTAATACAAACACGGTTTGTGGTAGCTCTTTGAAACTTGACACAATAAAGCAGTTTCATGTTCTCTCTCTATGGTTTGTTTGTTTTTGATGTAGCCCTAAGCAGAGACTGTCAAAAATCACTTTCTATTAAAGAAATTGCCAAGCTTCCAAAAAACTACGAGTTGCCTGAAATCTCAGCAAACATTTTTTCACCCAATCTTGATTATTCTTTGAGGTAATGATCAGTACACCAAAACCACTTGGCTCACCAAATTTTGTTCTTCTAGGTTAAACGGGTCGTTTGCAGTAACCGTTTTCATTTTTAGGTTTCACTCTGTTTTCTCCTATAGGGATACATGTATTTGGAACTCTAAATCAAACACGGTTTGTGCTAGTTCTTTGAAACTTGACACAATAAAGCAGTTTCAAGTTCTATCTCTATGGTTTGTTTGCTGTTGATGTAGCCCTAAGCAGAGACTGGCGAAAATCACTTTCTTGAAAAGGGGTTGCCAAGCTTCCAAAAAACTACTAGTTTCCTGAAATCTCAGCAAACATTTTTTCATCCAATCTTGATGATTCTTTCAGGTAATGATCAATACACCAAAACCACTTGGCTCACCAAATTTCGTTCTTCTAGGTTAAACCCTTCGTTTGCAGTAACCGTTTTCATTTTTAGGTTTCACTCTGTTTTCTCCTATAGGGATACATGTATTTGGAACTCTAATACAAACACGGATTGTGCTAGCTCTTTGAAACTTGACACTATAAAGCAGTTTCATGTTCTCTCTCTATGGTTTGTTTGTTGTTGATGTAGCCCTAAGCAGAGACTGTCAAAAATCACTTTCATTTAAAGAAATTGCCAAGCTTCCAAAAAACTACGAGTTGCCTGAAATCTCAGCAAACATTTTTTTACCCAATTTTGATTATTCTTTGAGGTAATGATCAGTACACCAAAACCACTTGGCTCACCAAATTTTGTTCTTCTAGGTTAAACGGGTCGTTTGCAGAAACCGTTTTCATTTTTAGGTTTCACTTTGTTTTCTCCTATAGGGATACATGTATTTGGAACTCTAAATCAAACACGGTTTGTGCTAGCTCTTTGAAACTTGACACAATAAAACAGTTTCAAGTTCTATCTCTATGGTTTGTTTCTGTTGATGTAGCCCCAACAGAGACTGGCCAAAATCACTTTCATGGAAAGGGGTTGCCACGCTTCCAAAAAACTACGAGTTGCCTGAAATCTCAGCAAACCTTTTTTCACCCAATCTTGATGATTCTTTAAGGTAATGATCAGTACACCAAAATTACTTGGCTCACCAAATTTCGTTCTTCTAGGTTAAACCATTCGTTTGCAGTAACCGTTTTCATTTTTAGGTTTCACTCTGTTTTCTCCTATAGGGATACATGTATTTGGAACTCTAATACAAACACGGATTGTGCTAGCTCTTTGAAACTTGACACTATAAAGCAGTTTCATGTTCTCTCTCTATGGTTTGTTTGTTGTTGATGTAGCCCTAAGCAGAGACTGTCAAAAATCACTTTCATTTAAAGAAATTGCCAAGCTTCCAAAAAACTACGAGTTGCCTGAAATCTCAGCAAACATTTTTTCACCCAATTTTGATTATTCTTTGAGGTAATGATCAGTACACCAAAACCACTTGGCTCACCAAATTTTGTTCTTCTAGGTTAAACCGGTCGTTTGCAGTAACCGTTTTCATTTTTAGGTTTCACTTTGTTTTCTCCTATAGGGATACATGTATTTGGAACTCTAAATCAAACATGGTTTGTGCTAGCTCTTTGAAACTTGACACAATAAAACAGTTTCAAGTTCTATCTCTATGGTTTGTTTCTGTTGATGTAGCCCCAACAGAGACTGGCCAAAATCACTTTCATGGAAAGGGGTTGCCAAGCTTCCAAAAAACTACGAGTTGCCTGAAACCTCAGCAAGCCTTTTTTCACCCAATCTTGATGATTCTTTAAGGTAATGATCAGTACACCAAAATTACTTGGCTCACCAAATTTCGTTCTTCTAGGTTAAACCATTCGTTTGCAGTAACCGTTTTCATTTTTAGGTTTCACTCTGTTTTCTCCTATAGGGATACATGTATTTGGAACTCTAAATCAAACACGTTTGTGCTAGCTCTTTGAAACTTGACACAATAAAGCAGTTTCACGTTCTATCTCTATGGTTTTTTTGCTGTTGATGTAGCCATAAGCAGTGACAGGCGAAAATCACTTTCATGGAAAGGGATTGCCAAGCTTCCAAAAAACTACGAGTTGCCTGAAATCTCAGCAAACATTTTTTCACCCAATCGTGATGATTCTTTCAGGTAATGATCAGTACACCAAAAAAACTTGGCTCACCAAATTTCGTACTTCTAGGTTAAACCGTTCGTTTGCAGGAACCGTTTTCATTTTTAGGTTTCACTCTTTTTTCTCCTTTTGTGATACATGTATTTGGAACTCTAATACAAACACGGTTTTTGCTAGCTCTTTGAAACTTGACACAATAAATCAGTTTCAAGTTCTATCTCTATGGTTTGTTTGCTGTTGATGTAGCCCGAAGCAGAAACTGGCGAAAATCACTTTCATGGAAAGGGGTTGCCAAGCTTCCAAAAAACTACGAGTTGCCTGAAATCACAGCAAACCTTCTTTCACCCAATCTTGATGATTCTTTCAGGTAATGATCAGTACAATAAAATTACTTGGCTCACCAAATTTCGTTCTTCTAGGTTAAACCGTTCGTTTGCAGTAACCGTTTTCATTTTTAGGTTTCACTCTGTTTTTTCCTATAGGGATACATGTATTTGGAACTCTAAATCAAACACGGTTTGTGCTAGCTCTTTGAAACTTGACACAATAAAGCAGTTTCACTTTCTATCTCTATGGTTTGTTTGCTGTTGATGTAGCCCTAAGCAGACTGGCGAAAATCACTTTCATGGAAAGGGGTTGCCAAGCTTCCAAAAAACTACGAGTTGCCTAAAATCTCAGCAAACCTTCTTTCACCCAATCTTGATGATTCATTCAGATAATGATCAGTACACCAAAACCACTTGGCTCACCAAATTTCGTTCTTCTAGGTTAAACCGTTCGTTTGAAGTAACCGTTTTTATTTTTAGGTTTCACTCTGTATTCTCCTATAGGGATACATGTATTTGGAACTCTAATACAAACACGGTTTGTGCTAGCTCTTTGAAACTTGACACAATAAAGCAGTTTCATGTTCTCTCTCTATGGTTTGTTTGTTTTTGATGTATCCCTAAGCAGAGACTGTCAAAAATCACTTTCTATTAAAGAAATTGCCAAGCTTCCAAAAAACTACGAGTTGCCTGAAATCTCAGCAAACATTTTTTCACCCAATCTTGATTATTCTTTGAGGTAATGATCAGTACACCAAAACCACTTGGCTCACCAAATTTTGTTCTTCTAGGTTAAACGGGTCGTTTGCAGTAACCGTTTTCATTTTTAGGTTTCACTCTGTTTTCTCCTATAGGGATACATGTATTTGGAACTCTAAATCAAACACGGTTTGTGCTAGTTCTTTGAAACTTGACACAATAAAGCAGTTTCAAGTTCTATCTCTATGGTTTGTTTGCTGTTGATGTAGCCCTAAGCAGAGACTGGCGAAAATCACTTTCTTGAAAAGGGGTTGCCAAGCTTCCAAAAAACTACAAGTTTCCTGAAATCTCAGCAAACATTTTTTCATCCAATCTTGATGATTCTTTCAGGTAATGATCAGTACACCAAAACCACTTGGCTCACCAAATTTCGTTCTTCTAGGTTAAACCCTTCGTTTGCAGTAACCGTTTTCATTTTTAGGTTTCACTCTGTTTTCTCCTATAGGGATACATGTATTTGGAACTCTAATACAAACACGGATTGTGCTAGCTCTTTGAAACTTGACACTATAAAGCAGTTTCATGTTCTCTCTCTATGGTTTGTTTGTTGTTGATGTAGCCCTAAGCAGAGACTGTCAAAAATCACTTTCATTTAAAGAAATTGCCAAGCTTCCAAAAAACTACGAGTTGCCTGAAATCTCAGCAAACATTTTTTTACCCAATTTTGATTATTCTTTGAGGTAATGATCAGTACACCAAAACCACTTGGCTCACCAAATTTTGTTCTTCTAGGTTAAACGGGTCGTTTGCAGTAACCGTTTTCATTTTTAGGTTTCACTTTGTTTTCTCCTATAGGGATACATGTATTTGGAACTCTAAATCAAACACGGTTTGTGCTAGCTCTTTGAAACTTGACACAATAAAACAGTTTCAAGTTCTATCTCTATGGTTTGTTTCTGTTGATGTAGCCCCAACAGAGACTGGCCAAAATCACTTTCATGGAAAGGGGTTGCCACGCTTCCAAAAAACTACGAGTTGCCTGAAATCTCAGCAAACCTTTTTTCACCCAATCTTGATGATTCTTTAAGGTAATGATCAGTACACCAAAATTACTTGGCTCACCAAATTTCGTTCTTCTAGGTGAAACCATTCGTTTGCAGTAACCGTTTTCATTTTTAGGTTTCACTCTGTTTTCTCCTATAGGGATACATGTATTTGGAACTCTAATACAAACACGGATTGTGCTAGCTCTTTGAAACTTGACACTATAAAGCAGTTTCATGTTCTCTCTCTATGGTTTGTTTGTTGTTGATGTAGCCCTAAGCAGAGACTGTCAAAAATCACTTTCATTTAAAGAAATTGCCAAGCTTCCAAAAAACTACGAGTTGCCTGAAATCTCAGCAAACATTTTTTCACCCAATTTTGATTATTCTTTGAGGTAATGATCAGTACACCAAAACCACTTGGCTCACCAAATTTTGTTCTTCTAGGTTAAACCGGTCGTTTGCAGTAACCGTTTTCATTTTTAGGTTTCACTTTGTTTTCTCCTATAGGGATACATGTATTTGGAACTCTAAATCAAACACGGTTTGTGCTAGCTCTTTGAAACTTGACACAATAAAACAGTTTCAAGTTCTATCTCTATGGTTTGTTTCTGTTGATGTAGCCCCAACAGAGACTGGCCAAAATCACTTTCATGGAAAGGGGTTGCCAAGCTTCCAAAAAACTACGAGTTGCCTGAAACCTCAGCAAGCCTTTTTTCACCCAATCTTGATGATTCTTTAAGGTAATGATCAGTACACCAAAATTACTTGGCTCACCAAATTTCGTTCTTCTAGGTTAAACCATTCGTTTGCAGTAACCGTTTTCATTTTTAGGTTTCACTCTGTTTTCTCCTATAGGGATACATGTATTTGGAACTCTAAATCAAACACGTTTGTGCTAGCTCTTTGAAACTTGACACAATAAAGCAGTTTCACGTTCTATCTCTATGGTTTTTTTGCTGTTGATGTAGCCATAAGCAGTGACAGGCGAAAATCACTTTCATGGAAAGGGATTGCCAAGCTTCCAAAAAACTACGAGTTGCCTGAAATCTCAGCAAACATTTTTTCACCCAATCGTGATGATTCTTTCAGGTAATGATCAGTACACCAAAAAAACTTGGCTCACCAAATTTCGTACTTCTAGGTTAAACCGTTCGTTTGCAGGAACCGTTTTCATTTTTAGGTTTCACTCTTTTTTCTCCTTTTGTGATACATGTATTTGGAAC
>NW_027524229.1:0-34552 GCF_052094955.1 Ictidomys tridecemlineatus | reverse complement strand
GAAATTTGGTGAGGCAAGTGCATTTGGTGTACTGATCATTACCTGAAAGAATCATCAATATTGGGTGAAAAAATGTTTGCTGAGATTTCAGGCAACTCGTAGTTTTTTGGAAGCTTGGCAACCTCTTTCCATGGAAAGTGATTTTCGCCAGTCTCTGCTTAGGGCTACATCTACAGCAAACAAACCATAGAGATAGAACTTGAAACTGCTTTATTGTGTCAAGTTTCAAAGAGCTAGCACAAACCGTGTTTGATTTAGAATTTCAAATACATGAATCCCTATAGGATAAATCAGAATCAAACCAAAAAATGAAAACGGTTACTGGTAAAGAACGACTTCACCAATAAAAACAAAATTTGGTGAGCCAAGTGGATTTGGTGTACTGATCATTACCTGAAAGAATTATCAAGATTGGGTGAAAAAATGTTTGCTGAGATTTCAGGCAACTCGTAGTTTTTTGGAATCTTGGCAACCCCTATTTATGAAAGTGATTTTCGCCAGTCTCTGCTTAGGGCTACATCAACAGCAAACGAACCATAGTGACCGAACTTTAAAATGCTTTATGGTGTCAACTTTAAAAGAGCTAGCACAAGCCGTGTTTGGTTTAGAGTTCCAAATACATGTATCAATATAGGAGAAAATAGAGTGAAACCTAAAAATGAATACGGTTACTGCAAACGAACGGTTTTAACCTAGAAGAACGAAATTTGGTGAGCCAAGTAGTTTTGGTGTACTGATCATACCTGAAAGAATCATCAAGATTGGGTGAAAAAATATTTGCTGAGATTTAGGGAACTCGTAGTTTTTTGGAAACTTGGCAACCCCTTTCCATGAAAGTGATTTTCGGCAGTCTCTGCTTAGGGCTACATCTACAGCAAACAAACCATAGAGATAGAACTTGAAACTGCTTTATTTGTCAAGTTTCAAAGAGATAGCACAAACCGTGTTTGATTTAGAATTTCAAATACATGAATCCCTATAGGATAAATCAGAATCAAACCAAAAAATGAAAACGGTTACTGGTAAAGAACGACTTCACCAATAAAAACAAAATTTGGTGAGCCAAGTGGATTGATCATTACCTGAAAGAATTATCAAGATTGGGTGAAAAAATGTTTGCTGAGATTTCAGGCAACTCGTAGTTTTTTGGAATCTTGGCAACCCCTATTTATGAAAGTGATTTTCGCCAGTCTCTGCTTAGGGCTACATCAACAGCAAACGAACCATAGTGACCGAACTTGAAACTGCTTTATTTGTCAAGTTTCAAAGAGATAGCACAAACCGTGTTTGATTTAGAGTTCCAAATACATGTATCCCTATAGGAGAAAACAGAGTCAAACCTAAAATGAAAACGGTTACTGCTAACGAATGGTTTAACCTAGAAGAACGAAATTAGGTGAGCCAAGTGGTTTAGGTGTACTAATCATTACCTGAAAGAATCATCAAGATTGGGTGAAAAACTGTTTGCTGAGATTTCAGGCAACTCGTAGTTTTTTGGACGCTTGGCAACCCCTTTTTATGAAAGTGATTTTCGCCAGTCTCTGCTAAGGGCTACATCAACAGAAAACAAACCATAGAGATAGAACTTGAAAATGCTTTATTGAGTCAAGTATCAGAGAGCTAGCACAAGCCGTGTTTTATTTAGAGTTCCAAATACATGTATTCCTGTAGTTGAAAACAGAGTGAAACCTAAAAATGAAAACGGTTACTGCAAACGAACGGTTTAACCTAGAAGAACGAAATTTGGTGAGTCAAGTGGTTTTGGTGTACTGATCATTACCTGAAAGTATCATCAAGATGGGGTCAAAAAATATTAGCTGAGATTTCAGGCAACTCATACTTTTTTGGAAGCGTGGCAACCCATTTTCATGAAAGTGATTTTCGCCAGTCTGTGCTTAGGGCTCCATCAATAGCAAACAAACCATAGAGACAGAACTTGAAACTGCTTTATTGTGTCAAGTTTCAGAGAGCTAGCACAAACCGTGTTTGATTTAGAGTTCCAAATACATGTATCCCTATAGGAGAAAACAGAGTGAAACCTAAAAATGAAAACGGTTACTCTAAACGAACGGTTTAACCTAGAAGAACAAAATTTGGTGAGCCAAGTGGTTTAAGTGTACTAATCATTACCTGAAAGAATCATCAAGATTGGGTGAAAAAATGTTTGCTGAGATTTCAGGAAACTCAGAGTTTTCTGAAAGCTTGGCAACCCCTTTCCATGAAAGTGATTTTCTCCAGTCTGTGTTTAGGGCTACATCAACAGCAAACATCCATAGAGATAGAACTTGAAACTGCTTTATTGTGTCAAGTTTCAGAGAGCAAGCACAAAACGTGTTTGATTTAGATTTCCAAATACATGTATCCGTATAGGATAAAACGGAGTCCAACCTAAAAATGAAACGGTTACTTCAAACGAATGGTTTAACCTAGAAGAACGAAATTTGGTAGCCAAGTGGTTTTGGTGTACTGATCATGACCTGAAAGAATCATCAAGATTAGGTGAAAAAATATTTGCTGAGTTTCAGGCAAATCGTAGTTTTTTGGAAGCTTGGCAACCCCTATTTATGAAAGTGATTTTCACCACTGTCTGCTTAGGGCTACATCAACAGCAAACAAACCATAAAGATAGAACTTGAAACTCCTTTATTGTGTCAAGTTTCAAAGAGCAAGCACAAACCATGTTTGATTTAGAGTTCCAAATACATGTATCCCTATAGTAGAAATCAGAGTGAAACCTAAAAATTAAAACGGTTACTGCGAACGAACAATTTAACTTAGAAGAAGGAAATTCAGTGAGCCAAGTGGTTTTGGTGTACTGATCATTACCTGAAAGAATCATCAAGATTGGGTGAAAAAATGTTTGCTGAGATTTCAGGCAACTCGTAGTTTTTTGGAAGCTTGGCAACCTTTTTCCATGTAAGTGATTTTCGCCACTCTCTGCTTAAGTCTACATCAACAGAAAACAAACCATAGAGATAGAAATTGAAACTGCTTTATTATGTTGAGTATCAAAGAGCTAGCACAAACTGTGTTTGATTTAGAGTTCCAAATACATGTATCCATATAGGAGAAAACAGAGTGAAACCTAAAAATGAAAACTGTTACTACTAAGGAACGGTTTAATTAAGAAGAACGAAATTTGGTGAGGCAAGTGAATTTGGTGTACTGATCATTACCTGAAAGAGTCATCAAGATTGGGTGAAAAAAGGTTTGCTGAGATTTCAGGCAACTTGTAGTTTTTTGGAAGCTTGGCAACCCCTTTCCATGAAAGTGATTTTCGCCAGTCTCTGCTTAGGGCTACATCTACAGCAAACAAACCATAGAGATAGAACTTGAAACTGCTTTATTGTGTCAAGTTTCAAAGAGCTAGCACAAACCGTGTTTGATTTAGAATTCCAAATACATGAATCCCTATAGGATAAATCAAAATCAAACCAAAAAATGAAAACGGTTACTGGTAAAGAACGACTTCACCAATAAAAACAAAATTTGGTGAGCCAAGTGGATTTGGTGTACTGATCATTACCTGAAAGAATCATCAAGATTGGGTGAAAAAAATGTGTGCTGAGATTTCAGGCAACTCGTAGTTTTTTGGAATCTTGGCAACCCCTATTTCTGAAAGTGATTTTCGCCAGTCTCTGCTTAGGGCTACATCAACAGCAAACGAACCATAGTGACAGAACTTTAAAATGCTTTATGGTGTCAAGTTTAAAAGAGCTAGCACAAGCCGTGTTTGATTTAGAGTTCCAAATACATGTATCAGTATAGGAGAAAACAGAGTGAAACCTAAAAATGAATACAATTACTGCAAACGAACGGTTTAACCTAGAAGAACGAAATTTGGAGAGCCAAGTGGTTTTGGTGTACTGATCATTACCTGAAAGAATCATCAAGATTGGGTGAAAAAAGTTTTGCTGAGATTTCAGGCAACTCGTAGTTTTTTGGAAGCTTGGCAACCCCTTTTCATAAAAGTGATTTTCGCCCATCTCTGCTTAGGGCTACATCTACAGCAAACAAACCATAGAGATAGAACTTAAAACTGCTTTATTATGTCAAGTTTCAAAGAGCTAGCACAAACCGAGTTTGATTTAGAATTCCAAATACATGTATCCCTATAGGATAAATCAGAGTCAAATCTAAAAATGAATACAGTTACTGCTAACGAACGGCTTAACCTAGAAGAACGAAATTTGGTGAGCCAAGTGGTTTTGGTGTACTAATCATTACCTAAAAGAATCATCAAGCTTGGGTGAAAAAATGTATGCTGAGGTTTTAGGTAACTCGTAGTTTTTTGGAAGCTTGGCAACCCCTATTTATGTAAGTGACTTTCGCCAGTCCCTTCTTAGGGCTACATAAACAGCAAACAAACCATAGAGATAGAACTGGAAACTGCTTTATTGTGTCAAGTTTCAAAGAGCTAGCACAAACTGTGTTTGATTTAGAGTTCCAAATACATGTATCCCTATCGGAGAAATCAGAGTGAAACCTAAAAATGAAAACGGTTACTGCGAACTAAAATTTTAACCTAGAAGAAGGAAATTCGGTGAGCCAAGTGGTTTTAATGTACTGATCATTACCTGAAAGAATCATCAAGATTGGGTGAAAAAATGTTTGCTGAGATTTCAGGCAACTGGTATTTTTTTGGAAGCTTGCAACCTTTTTCCATGAAAGTGATTTTCGCCACTCTCTGCTTAAGTCTACATCAACAGCAAACAAACCATAGAGATAGAACTTTAAACTGCTTTATTGTGTCAAGTTTCAAAGAGCTAGCACAAACCGTGTTTATTTAGAGTTCTAAAAACATGTATCCCTATAGGAGAAAACAGAGTGAAACCTAAAAATAAAAACGGTTACTGCTGATGAACGGTTTAACCTAGAAGAACGAAATTTGGTTAGCCAGGTGGTTTTGGTGTACTGATCATTACAAGAAAGAATCATCAAGATTGGATGAAAAAATGTTTGCTGAGATTTCAGGGCACTCTTAGGTTTTTGGTAGTTTGCAACCCCTTTCCATGAAAGTGATTTTTGCCACTCTCTGCTAAAGCTACATCAACAGCAAACAAACCATAGAGAAAGAACGTGAAACTACTTTATTGTGTCGAGTTTCAAAGAGCTAGCACAAACTGTGTTTGATTTAGAGTTCCAAATACATGTTCCCTATAGGAGAAAACAGAGTGAAACCTAAAAATGAAAACGGTTACTGGTAACGAACGACTTCACCAATAAAAACAAAATTTGGTGAGCCAAGTGGATTTGGTGTACTGATCATTAACTGAAAGAATCATCAAGATTGGGTGAAAAAATGTTTGCTGAGATTTCAGGCAACTCGTAGTTTTTTGGAAGCTTGGCAAACCCTTTCCATGAAAGTGATTTTCGCCAGTCTCTGCTTAGGGCTACATCTACAGCAAAGAAACCATAGAGATAGAACTTGCAACTCCTTTATTGTGTCAAATATCAAAGAGCTAGCACAAACCGTGTTTGATTTAGAATTCCAAATACATGAATCTCTATAGGATAAATCAGAAACAAACCTAAAAATGAAATCGGTTACTGGTAACGAACGACTTCACCTATAAAAACAAAATTTGCTGAGCCAAGTGGATTTGCTGTACTGATCATTAACTGAAAGAATCATCAAGATTGGGTGAAAAAATGTTTGCTGAGATTTCAGGCAACTCGTAGTTTTTTGGATTCTTGGCAACCCCTATTTATGAAAGTGATTTTCGCCAGTCTCAGCTAAGGGCTACATCAAAAGTAAACGAACCATAGTGACAGAACTTTAAAATGCTTTATGGTGCCAAGTTTAAAAGAGCTAGCACAAGCCGTGTTTGATTTAGAGTTCCAAATACATGTATCCCTATAGGAGAAATCAGATTGAAACCTAGAAATGAATACGGTTACTGCAAACGAACGGTTTAACCTAGAAGAAAGAAATTGGTGAGCCAAGTGGTTTTTGTGTACTGATCATTACCTGAAAGAATCATCAAGATTGGGTGAAAAAATATTTGCTGTGATTTAGGGAACTCGTAGTTTTTTGGAAGCTTGGCAACCCCTTTCAATTAAAGTGATTTTCGGCAGTCTCTGCTTAGGGATACATCAACAGCAAACAAACCATAGAGATAGAACTTGAAACTGCTTTATTTGTCAAGTTTCAAAGAGATAGCACAATCCATGTTTGATTTAGAGTTTCAAATACATGTATCCCTATAGGAGTAATCAGAGTCAAACCTAAAAATGAAAATGGTTACTGCTAACGAACGATTTAACCTAGAAAAACGAAATTTGGTTAGCCAAGTGGTTTTGGTGTACTGATCATTACCTGAAAGTATCATCAAGATTGGGTGAAAAAAGTTTTGCTGAGATTTCAGGCAACTCGTAGTTTTTTGGAAGCTTGGCAACCCCTATTTATGAAAGTGATTTTCGCCAGTCTCAGCTAAGGGCTATATCAACAGCAAACGAACCATAGTGACAGGACTTTAAAATGCTTTATGGTGCCAAGTTTAAAAGAGCTAGCACAAGCCGTGTTTGATTTAGAGTTCGAAATACATGTATCCCTATAGGAGAAATCAGAGTCAAACCTAAAAATGAATAAGGTTACTGCTAACAAACGGTTTAATCTAGAAGAAGGAAATTCGGTGAGCCAAGTTGTTTTGGTGTACTGATCATTACCTGAGAGAATCATCAAGATTGGGCGATAAAATGTTTGCTGAGATTTCAGGCAACTCGTAGTTTTTTGGAAGCTTGGCAACCTTTTTCCATTAAAGTGATTTTCGCCACTCTCTGCTTAAGGCTACATCAACAGCAAACAAACCATAGAGATAGAACTTGAAACTCCTTTATTGTGTCAAGTTTCAAAGATCTGGCACATACCGTGTTTATTTAGAGTTCTAAAAACTTGTATCCCTATAAGAGAAAACAGAGTGAAACCTAAAAATAAAAACGGTGACTTCTAAGGAACAGTTTAACCTAAAAGAACGAAATTTGGTGAGCCAGGTGATTTTGGTGTACTGATTATAACCTGAAAAAATCATCAAGATTGGGTGAAAAGAATGTTTGCTGAGATTTCTGGAATCTCGTATTTTTTTGGAAGCTTTGCAACCCCTTTCCATAAAAGTGATTTTCGCAACTCTCTGTTAAAGCTACATCAACAGAAAACAAACCATAGAGAAAGAACATGAAACTACTTTATTTTGTCGAGTTTCAAAGAGCTAGCACAAACTGTGTTTGATTTAGAGTTCCAAATACATGTATCCCTATAGGAGAAAACAGAGTGAAACCTAAAAATGAAAACTGTTACTGCTAACGAACGGTTTAACTGAGAAGAACGAAATTTTGGGAGCCAAGTGGATTTGGTGTACTGATCATTACCTGAAAGAATCATCAAGATTGGGTGAAAAAAGGTGTTCTGAGATTTCAGGCAACTCGTAGTTTTTTGAAGCTTGGCAACCCCTTTCCATGAAAGTGATTTTCGCCAGTCTCTGCTTAGGGCTACATCTACAGCAAACAAACCATAGAGATAGAACTTGTAACTGCTTTATTGTGTCAAGTTTCAAAAAGCTAGCACAAACCGTGTTTGATTTAGAATTCCCAATACATGTATCCCTATAGGATAACTCAGAGTCAAACCTAAAAACAAAAACGGTTACTGCTAACGAACGACTTAACCTAGAAAAACGAAATTTGGTGAGCCACGTGGATTTGGTGTACTGATCATTACCTGAAAGAATCATCAAGATTGGGTGAAAAAAGTTTTGCTGAGATTTCAGGCAACTCGTAATTTTTTGGAAACTTGGCAACCCCTCTCCATGAACGTGATTTTCGCCAGTCTCTTATTAGGGCTACATCTACAGCAAACAAACCATAGAGATAGAACTTGAACCTGCTTTATTATGTCAAGATTCAAAGAGCTAGCACAAACCGAGTTTGATTTAGAATTTCAAATACATGAATCCCTATAGGATAAATCAGAGTCAAACCTAAAAATGAAAACAGTTACTGCTAACGAACGCTTTAACCTAGAAGAACTAAATTTGGTGAGCCAAGTGGTTTTGGTGTACTAATCATTACCTGAAAGAATCATCAAGCTTGGGTGAAAAAATGTTTGCTAAGATTTTAGGAAACTCGTAGTTTTTTGGAAGCTTGGCAACCCCTTTCAATTAAAGTGATTTTCGCCACTCTCTGCTTAGGGCTACATCAACAGCAAACGAACCATAGTGACAGAACTTTAAAATGCTTTATGGTGTCAAGTTTCAAAGAGCTAGCACAAACCGTGTTTTATTTAGAGTTCCAAATACATGTATCCCTATAGGAGAAAACAGAGTCAAACCTAAAAATGAAAACAGTTACTGCTAACAAACGGTTTAACCTAGAAGAACGAAATTTGGTGAGCCAAGTGGTTTTGGTGTACTGATCATTACCTGAAAGAATCATCAAGTAGGATGAATAAATATTTGCTGAGATTTCAGGCAACTCGTAGTTTTTTGGAAGCTTGGCAACCCCTATCAATGAAAGTGATTTTCGCCAATTGCTGCTTAGGGATACATCAACACCAAACAAACCATAAAAATAGAACTTGAAACTGCTCTATTGTGTCAAGTTTCAAAGAGCTAGCACAAACCGTGTTTGATTTAGAGTTCCAAATACATGTATCAATATAGGAGAAAACAGATTGAAACCTAAAAAGAATACGGTTACTGCAAACGAACGGTTTAACCTAGAAGAACGAAAATTGGTGAGCCAAGTAGTTTTGGTGTCCTGATCATACCTGAAAGAATCATCAAGATTGGGTGAAAAAATATTTGCTGAGATTTAGGGAACTCGTAGTTTTTTGGAAACTTGGCAACCCCTTTCCATGAAAGTGATTTTCGGCAGTCTCTGCTTAGGGCTACATCAACAGCAAACAAACCATAGAGATAGAACTTGAAACTGCTTTATTTGTCAAGTTTCAAAGAGATAGCACAAACCGTGTTT
Organism: Ictidomys tridecemlineatus; assembly: GCF_052094955.1. Classification (NCBI taxonomy): domain Eukaryota; kingdom Metazoa; phylum Chordata; class Mammalia; order Rodentia; family Sciuridae; genus Ictidomys; species Ictidomys tridecemlineatus. The sequence continues at coordinate 25,582 of NW_027524229.1, read as the reverse complement.
GATTTAGAGTTTCAAATACATGTATCCCTATAGAAGAAAACAGAGTCAAACCTAAAAATGAAAACGGCTACTGCAAACGAACGGTTTAACATAGAAGAACAGAATTTGGTGAGCCAAGTGGTTTTGGTGTAGGGATCGTTACCTGAAAGAATCATCAAGATTGGGTGAAAAAATGTTTGCTGATATTTCAGGCAACTCGTAGTTTTTTGGAAGCTTGGCAACCTCTTTACATGGAAGTGTTTTTTGCCAGTCCCTGCTTAGGGCTACATCAACAGTGAACAAACCATAGAGATAGACGAATAAACTGCTTTATTGTGTCAAGTTTCAAAGAGCTAGCATAAACCGTGTTTGATTAAGAGTTCCAAATACATGTATCCCTATAGGAGAAAACAGAGTGAAACCTAAAAATGAATACGGTTACTGCAAACGAACGGTTTAACCTAGAAGAACGAAATGTGGAAAGCCAAGTGGTTTTGGTGTACTGATCATTACCTGAAAGAATCATCAAGATTGGGTGAAAAAATATTTGCTGAGATTTAGGGAAATCGTAGTTTTTTGGAAGCTTGGCAACCCCTTTCCATGAAAGTGATTTTTGGCAGTCTCTGCATAGGGCTACATCAGCAGCAAACAAACCATAGTGATAGAACTTGAAACTGCTTTATTTGTCAAGTTTCAAAGAGATAGCACAAACCGTGTTTGATTTAGAGTTCCAAATACATGTATCCCTATAGGAGAAAACAGAGTCAAACCTAAAATGAAAACGGATACTGCTAACGAACGGTTTAACCTAGAAGAACGAAATTAGGTGAGCCAAGTGGTTTAGGTGTACTAATCATTACCTGAAAGAATCATCAAGATTGGGTGAAAAACTGTTTGCTGAGATTTCAGGCAACTCGTAGTTTTTTGGAAGCTTGGCAACCCCTTTTTATGAAAGTGATTTTCGCCAGTCCCTGCTAAGGGCTACATCAACAGAAAACAAACCATAGAGATAGAACTTGAAAATGCTTTATTGAGTCAAGTATCAGAGAGCTAGCACAAGCCGTGTTTTATTTAGAGTTCCAAATACATGTATTCCTGTAGTTGAAAACAGAGTGAAACCTAAAAATGAAAACGGTTACTGCAAACGAACGGTTTAACCTAGAAGAACGAAATTTGTTGAGTCAAGTGGTTTTGGTGTACTGATCATTACCTGAAAGTATCATCAAGATGGGGTCAAAAAATATTAGCTGAGATTTCAGGCAACTCATACTCTTTTGGAAGCTTGGCAATCCATTTTCATGAAAGTGATTTTCGCCAGTCTGTGCTTAGGGCTACATCAATAGCAAACAAACCATAGAGACAGAACTTGAAACTGCTTTATTGTGTCAAGTTTCAGAGAGCTAGCACATACCGTGTTTGATTTAGAGTTCCAAATACATGTATCCCTATAGGAGAAAACAGAGTGAAACCTAAAAATGAAAACGGTTACTCTAAACGAACGGTTTAACCTAGAAGAACAAAATTTGGTGAGCCAAGTGGTTTAAGTGTACTAATCATTACCTGAAAGAATCATCAAGATTGGGTGAAAAAATGTTTGCTGAGATTTCAGGAAACTCGGAGTTTTCTGAAAGCTTGGCAACCCCTTTCCATGAAAGTGATTTTCTCCAGTCTGTGTTTAGGGCTACATCAGCAGCAAACATCCATAGAGATAGAACTTGAAACTGCTTTATTGTGTCAAGTTTCAGAGAGCAAGCACAAAACGTGTTTGATTTAGATTTCCAAATACATGTATCCCTATAGGATAAAACGGAGTCCAACCTAAAAATGAAACGGTTACTTCAAACGAATGGTTTAACCTAGAAGAACGAAATTTGGTAGCCAAGTGGTTTTGGTGTACTGATCATGACCTGAAAGAATCATCAAGATTAGGTGAAAAAATATTTGCTGAGTTTCAGGCAAATCTTAGTTTTTTGGAAGCTTGGCAACCCCTATTTATGAAAGTGATTTTCACCACTGTCTGCTTAGGGCTACATCAACAGCAAACAATCCAAAAAGATAGAACTTGAAACTCCTTTATTGAGTCAAGTATCAAAGAGCAAGCACAAACCATGTTTGATTTAGAGTTCCAAATACATGTATACCTATAGGAGAAATCAGAGTGAAACCTAAAAATTAAAATGGTTACTGCGAACGAACAATTTAACTTAGAAGAAGGAAATTCAGTGAGCCAAGTGGTTTTGGTGTACTGATCATTACCTGAAAGAATCATCAAGATTGGGTGAAAAAATGTTTGCTGAGATTTCAGGCAACTCGTAGTTTTTTGGAAGCTTGGCAACCTTTTTCCATGTAAGTGATTTTCTCCACTCTCTGCTTAAGTCTACATCAACAGAAACAAACCATAGATTTAGAAATTGAAACTGCTTTATTATGTTTAGTTTGAAAGAGCTAGCACAAACTGTGTTTGATTTAGAGTTCCAAATACATGTATCCATATAGGAGAAAACAGAGTGAAACCTAAAAATGAAAACTGTTACTACTAAGGAACGGTTTAATTAAGAAGAACGAAATTTGGTGAGGCACGTGGATTTGGTGTACTGATCATTACCTGAAAGAATCATCAAGATTGGGTGAAAAAAGGTTTGCTGAGATTTCAGGCAACTCGTAGTTTTTTGGAAGCTTGGCAACCCCTTTCCATGAAAGTGATTTTCGCCAGTCTCTGCTTAGGGCTACATCTACAGCAAACAAACCATAGAGATAGAACTTGAAACTGTTTTATTGTGTCAAGTTTCAAAGAGCTAGCACAAACTGTGTTTGATTTAGAGTTCCAAATACATGTATCCATATAGGAGAAAACAGAGTGAAACCTAAAAATGAAAACTGTTACTAGTAAGGAACGGTTTAATTAAGAAGAACGAAATTTGGTGAGGCAAGTGCATTTGGTGTACTGATCATTACCTGAAAGAATCATCAAGATTGGGTGAAAAAATGTTTGCTGAGATTTCAGGCAACTCTTAGTATTTTGGAAGCTTGTCAACCCCTTTCCATGAAAGTGATTTTCGCCAGTCTCTGCTTAGGGCTACATCTACAGCAAACAAACCATAGAGATAGAACTTGAAACTGCTTTATTGTGTCAAGTTTCAAAGAGCTAGCACAAATCGTGTTTGATTTAGAATTTCAAATACATGAATCCCTATAGGATAAATCAGAATCAAACCAAAAAATGAAAACGGTTACTGGTAAAGAACGACTTCACTATTAAAAACAAAATTTGGTGAGCCAAGTGGATTTGGTGTACTGATCATTACCTGAAAGAATCATCAAGATTGGGTGAAAAAATGTTTGCTAAGATTTCAGGCAACTCGTAGTTTTTTGGAATCTTGGCAACCCCTATTTATGAAAGTGATTTTCGCCAGTCTCTGCTTAGGGCTACATCAACAGCAAACGAACCATAGTGACCGAACTTTAAAATGCTTTATGGTGTCAACTTTAAAAGAGCTAGCACAAGCCGTGTTTGATTTAGAGTTCCAAATATATGTATCAATATAGGAGAAAATAGAGTGAAACCTAAAAATGAATACGGTTACTGCAAACGAACGGTTTAACCTAGAAGAACGAAATTTGGTGAGCCAAGTAGTTTTGGTGTACTGATCATACCTGAAAGAATCATCAAGATTGGGTGAAAAAATATTTGCTGAGATTTAGGGAACTCGTAGTTTTTTGGAAACTTGGCAACCCCTTTCCATGAAAGTGATTTTCGGCAGTCTCTGCTTAGGGCTACATCAACAGCAAACAAACTATAGAGATAGAACTTGAAACTGCTTTATTTGTCAAGTTTCAAAGAGATAGCACAAACAGTGTTTGATTTAGAGTTTCAAATACATGTATCCCTATAGAAGAAAACAGAGTCAAACCTAAAAATGAAAACGGTTACTGCTAACGAACGATTTAACATAGAAGAACAGAATTTGGTGAGCCAAGTGGTTTTGGTGTAGGGATCGTTACCTGAAAGAATCATCAAGATTGGGTGAAATAATGTTTGCTGATATTTCAGGCAACTCGTAGTTTTTTGGAAGCTTGGCAACCTCTTTACATGGAAGTGTTTTTTGCCAGTCCCTGCTTAGGGCTACATCAACAGTAAACAAACCATAGAATTAGACGATGAAACTGCTTTATTGTTTCAAGTTTCAAAGAGCTAGCACAAACCGTGTTTGATTAAGAGTTCCAAATACATGTATCCGTATAGGAGAAAACATAGTGAAACCTAAAAATGAATACGGTTACTGCAAACGAACGGTTTAACCTAGAAGAACGAAATTTGGAGAGCCAAGTGGTTTTGGTGTACTGATCATTACCTGAAAGAATCATCAAGATTGGTTGAAAATATGTTTGCTGAGATTGAGGGAACTCGTAGTTTTTTGGAAGCTTGGCAACCCCTTTCCATGAATATGATTTTCGCCACTCTCTCCTTAGGGCTACATGACAGCAAACAAACCATAGATATAGAACTTGAATCTGCTTTATTGTGTCAAGTTTCAAAGAGCTAGCAAAAACTGTGTTTGATTTAGAGTTCCAAATACATGTATCTCTATAGGAGAAAACAGAGTGAAACCGAAAAATGAAAACAGTTACTGCATTCGGACGGTTTAACCTAGGAAAACGAAATTTGGTGAGCAAAGTGGTGTTGGTGTACTGATCATTACCTGAAAGAATCATCAAGATTGGGTGAAAAACTGTTTGCTGAGATTTCAGGCAACTCGTAGTTTTTTGGAAGCTTGGCAACCCCTTTTTATGAAAGTGATTTTCGCCAGTCTCTGCTAAGGGCTACATCAACAGAAAACAAACCATAGAGATAGAACTTGAAAATGCTTTATTGAGTCAAGTATCAGAGATCTAGCACAAGCCGTGTTTGATTTAGAGTTCCAAATACATGTATTCCTATAGTTGAAAACAGAGTGAAACCTAAAAATGAAAACGGTTACTGCAAACGAACGGTTTAACCTAGAACAACGAAATTTGGTGAGTCAAGTGGTTTTGGTGTACTGATTTTTACCTGAAAGTATCATCAAGATGGGGTGAAAAAATATTTGCTGAGATTTCAGTCAACTCATACTTTTTTGGAAGCTTGGCAACCCATTTTCATGAAAGTGATTTTCGCCAGTCTGTGCTTAGGGCTACATCAATAGCAAACAAACCATAGAGACAGAACTTCAAACTGCTTTATTGTGTCAAGTTTCAGAGAGCTAGCATAAACCGTGTTTGATTTAGAGTTCCAAATACATGTATCTCTATAGGAGAAAACAGAGTGAAACCTAAAAATGAAAACGGTTACTCTAAACGAACGGTTTAACCTAGAAGAACAAAATTTGGTGAGCCAAGTGGTTTAAGTGTACTAATCATTACCTGAAAGAATCATCAAGATTGGGTGAAAAAATGTTTGCTGAGATTTCAGGAAACTCGGAGTTTTCTGAAAGCTTGGCAACCCCTTTACATGAAAGTGATTTTCTCCAGTCTGTGCTTAGGGCTACATCAACAGCAAACATCCATAGAGATAGAACTTGAAACTGCTTTATTGTGTCAAGTTTCAGAGAGCAAGCACAAACCGTGTTTGATTTAGATTTCCAAATACATGTATTTCTATAGGATAAAACGGAGTGCAACCTAAAAATGAAACGGATACTTCAAACGAACGGTTTAACCTAGAAGAACGAAATTTGGTAGCCAAGTGTTTTTGGTGTACTGATCATGACCTTAAAAAATTATCAAGATTAGGTGAAAAAATATTTGCTTAGTTTCAGGCAAATCGTAGTTTTTTGGAAGCTTGGCAACCCCTATTTATGAAAGTGATTTTCACCACTCTCTGCTTAGGGCTACATCAACAGCAAACAAACCATAAAGATAGAACTTGAAACTGCTTTATTGTGTCAAGTTTCAAAGAGCTAGCACAAACCGTGTTTGATTTAGAGTTCCAAATACATATATCCTTATAGGAGAAATCAGAGTGAAACCTAAAAATGAAAACGGTTACTGCAAACGAGCGGTTTAATCTAGAAGAACGAAATTTGGTGATCCAAGTGGTTTTGGTGTATTGATCATTACCTGAAAGAATCATTAAGATGAGGTGAAAAACTGTTTGTTGAGATTTCAGGCAACTCGTAGTTTTTTGGAAGCTTAACAACCTTTTTTCATGAAAGTGATTTTTGGCAGTCTCTGCTTAGGGCTACATCAACAGCAAACAAACAATAGAGATAGAACTTGAAACTGCTTTATTGTGTCAAGTTTCAAAGAGCTAGCACTAACCGTGTTTGATTTAGAGTTCCAAATACATGTATACCTTTAGGAGAAAACAGAGTGAAACCTAAAAATGAAAACGGTTACTGCAAACGAACGGTTTAATCTAGAAGAACGAAATTTGGTGAGCCAAGTGGTTTTGGTGTACTGATCATTACCTGAAAGAATCATCAAGATTGGGTGAAAAAATGTTTGCTGAGATTTCAGGCAACTCGTAGTTTTTTGGAAGCTTTGCAACCCTTTCCATGAAAGTGATTTTCGCCAGTCTCTGCTTTGGTCTACAACAACAGTGAACAAACCACAGAAATAGAACATGAAACTGCTTTATTGTGTCAAGTTTCAAAGAGCTAGCACAAACCGTGTTTGATTTAGAGTTCCAAATACATGTATCCCTAAAGGAGAAAACAGAGTGAAAACTAAAAATGAATACGGTTACTGCAAACGAACGGTTTAACCTAGAAGAAGGAAATTTGGTTAGCCAAGTGGTTTTGGTGTACTGATCATTACCTTAAAGATTCATCAAGATTGGGTGAAAAAATGTTTGCTGAGATTTCAGGCAACTCGTAGTTTTTTGGAAGCTTGGCAACCCCTTTCCATGAAAGTGATTTTCGCCAGTCTCTGCTTAGGGCTACATCAACAGCAAACAAACCATAGAGATAGAACTTGAAACTGCTTTATTGTGTCAAGTTTCAGAGAGCTAGCACAAACCTTGTTTGATTTAGAGTTCCAAATACATGTATCCGTATAGGAGAAAACAGAGTGAAACCTAAAAAAGAAAACGGTTACTGAAAACGAACTGTTTAACGTAGAAGAACTAAATGTGGTGAGCCAAGTGATTTTGGGGTACTATTACTTGAAACAATCATCAGATTGGGTGAAAAAATGTTAGCTGAGATTTCAGGCTGTGAATGTCTAGTGCATTCGGGTCCCTTGGGGAGGGTCACAAAAAACCAGGACACAGGGGATGCAGAGCAAAGGCAGCACATGCAGCTGCACGCTGACTTTTATTTCTCAGCTCCTTTTATACATTTCTTGACATAAGGCAAACAATTCCTCAGTTACATAATGCCCGCATTGCCCCAATAACATGCTTCAGCAAATACACAAAGCTAAACTCTGATCCTTTCTAATTATTTGCACAGTAAAGCCAATAATTCCTTTATAGAGTTTATCTGATCTCCTAAAGCTGCATGTGATTCTTTACTATGTACTGTTCCCAGGCTGAGTATGCCAAGAGCCTCTCCCTTTTGGCCCAGGTGTACAAAGCTTGTGACTTAAGATAAGGGGAAGAGAACATTTTCTCCTCCTACCTGGGCCTACCAACAGCTGACCTTTGTCTTAGCCACTGCTTTAGCACAACCTTGGGCTTTAGGGGGCTTCAACAAGCATACTGAACCTCAACATTTCCTTCCTTTTTCTTTTGTTTTTCCAACACAGCCTTCCATAAGGTTAAGATAGATTTTTGAGAGATTTTTGATACAAATGTAATATAAAATTATAAAAAGAATTAACACCAAAATTAATACCACACCTACCCCTCCCGCAGTATGATATAAACTTTGTTCAATTCCTTTCGGATCTAACCCTTCTAATTGTCTCAAAAACATTTCTGCTATTTGGGGGGCCTCTTAATGTTGAAATCCCTTTCCAAATACTTCAAATATATCCTTTTGTAAGGAAGCAATCATTAATTTCATTACCATCATTATCATCTAAGTAATTTTGTATAGTATTCCATTCATGAAGACTTTGATTATACTGTACATTGGTTATACAAAAAGAAGTAGAATTCCAGTCACATTTTAGCCGAATTTCTTGCTCTAATGTTATAACTTTTATACCTAACCAATTCACAGTTTGTTTTAAAATATCTATTTGAGTTTGAAGTCTAGAATCGATTCTGGTTTGAGATAACCATAATTCATGAGAATCTTTATGCCATTCTTCCACAAAATGTTTAGTCTGTAGTGAAGTATACAAAGCTATTCCCGATACTGTTGCCAATGTTGTAACAGCTATGAGACTTAGAATTGCAGAAACTAATACTCCTACAAAGCGTTTAGATCTTTTTAACAATTTTCGGAAGAATTCCATAACTAAAGTATTTACAGGATCTTGAGACCAAGGTCTTTATAAATTAACAGGAAGCCTAATATGAGATCGTTGTTGTAACAGCATGACAGAATGGACAGGGGGAATTGATACAGAAGTATTGATACAAGTATATAATTTACAATTTAAACAAAATGTTCCTAAATCAAATGTTATATTTCCTATTAGAAAGAGGTATGGCATAGGAGCACAGGTTGTGATATTATATTCTTTAAATATAGTAAAACTATAAGAAGCTCGAGATTTACTAGTTTCTGAAAAAGAGCCGTTTAAAACGGTTACAGGCTTCATAGCGGCAGCAATCTTCCAAAGATGAGTTTGCACATTATAAGGATGTTGAAGTGATGCCAAACGTGGGTCAGCTATTCCACCATCTCCCCAAGCCATCAGCCTGTCATTTGTCAAAATTTCATTCCACTTCTCTTTCGGTGGGATTCTGTATGTAGAAGACAAATTACAAACAGTACTATTCCATTCAGAGCAATCCTTTAAAAACATCCCATATGGTCCCCACATAACCATATCCTGGAACACCTTCCCAAATTTTCCACCACATTCTTGCCATATAAATGGAGTATAATGTAAATTTATATATGTGAAATCTGGGCATTCAGGGAACATGGGGTATTTTGATTCCGTAATGTTATCCCATGTCATACAGATTGACCATGCTGAGAGTCGTTGTAATTTGGTTCTAGAATTGTTATTTTGTTTTCCGATTAAAATCCAATGTTGCCAGTCCAATTGTAAACTTGGAGGAGACCCTAAACAAATAGGCCTACTACTATTACCTTTATATGTAAAATTAAAAGGAGCCCCATCTTGAATATTTAGATAAGTTAAATTGTTCCATGGTGGAGACAGGATAGCAGGGGAGGAATACAATGTAACATCCATTTCTCCCCACTTGACAGGTTCCATCAACGGGGGATTGGGAATATATGCCCAATAATGAGTATTATTATTATTTTGTACCTCAGAAGCAGAGGAAACAGTCAACAATGCACACATAGCCAGAAATAAATTTTCTGGCGAATGATTCTTCCCAGTACGTTGTAGTACTTTTTGCCCTTCCCCACTCAGCTTTTTAATATGTCCCCATGCTGGTAATGGGGAAAGGTTGGGATGTCTACGACGTCTAGCCCCTAGCTGAAGACGGGCCATTGCTGCTACCGGGACGTCAAGTTCTGGTTCTTGATTCCGGGGTTTGGGTGGTGGATACGGTGTTCCTCTTGGCACAGTCCTGATCGTGACGGACCTGGATCCAACGCCCTGGGAGCCACTGCCGATGTCCATTTTCTGTGGAAACATAAGCATAACCCTTCCCTCTATATAGTAAGACACCTGGTTGCCATTCAGCATCCGCTGCGATTTTTATCCAAACTGGCTCATGTACTGTATCCAATGTTTTTTGTTCAAAATGTCTCTCTGCTCTTGTTAGTATTTCTCTTTGAGGCAGATTAAGGAAGTTTAAAATAAATAATGCTTGATGTAACAATGTTTTAGGTTGGTTCTGCAGATGTATAAAAAGATGCATATGTAAATCTGTCCTTTTCCTCCTTTTTAATTTTTTTATTTGTAGTTTTAAGGTTGCATGCACATTTTCTACAAGGGCTTGTCCTTGTGGATTGTATTCTATTCCTGTAATATGTTTAATATCATATAATTCACAGAAATTTTTAAATTTTTTACTAATATATGCAGGACCATTATCTGTTTTAATCATTGCTGGAACTCCCATAACAGCAAATGTTTCAATCAAATGTTGTATAACCTGATTAGCAGTTTCTCCAGTTTGAGCAGTTGCCCACATAAATTTAGAGTAAGTGTCTATTACAACATAGACATAAGAATATTTTCCAAATAATGGTATATGAGTTACATCCATTTGCCAAAGTTCATTAGGTTGTAGACCCCGAGGATTTACTCCAGATTGTACAATTCGAAGATGTAAAGGTCTACAAACAGGGCAATTCCTAATAATTTGTTTAGCCTGCCTGTATGGAATTTTATATTTAATATGTAAATGTCCAGCATTAGTATGTAACAGATCATGATCTTCTTGGGGAGTATTAAACATAACTAGTTTATCTACTTGAGTGTTGCCATATGTCAATGGCCCTGGCAGATTTGAATGAGATCGAATATGATCAATAAACACACGAGAATTTCTATGTCGTAAGAGTGTTTGTAGTGCAAAAAAGAGATTTTGAAGAACAGGTTTATTAGAATAAGCCACAGCAGTATAAATGTTTTTTACTACTCCCACAGTATAGGCTGAATAAGTTATAATATTAATGTCTTGTTTGTCGTATTCATTAAGAACTTGGATAACTGCAAAGAGTTCATTTTGTTGTACAGAGTTATAATTAGTTAACTGAACCCAATATCTATCTTCTGTCCAATAGGCACTTTTGGTCTTTTAACCATCTGTGAATATAGTAACAACATTATCTAAAGGATTTTCACTAATTATAGAATTGATAACAAAATTTTGTCGTCTTAAAATGTCCCACAATTTACCTTTTGGAAAATGATATAGGGTAGTCCCTGTATATTCAGCTAAGGCTATCTGTAAACTTTCAGTCATTTGTAATAAATATTCCCACTGATCCTTTCCTAATGGTATGACTATTTGGTGAGCATCATAGCCAGTCAAAGTTATGCACCTTTGTCTTCCTTGTTCAATTAATAAAGCAATTTGATCGGCATAAGACATTATATTTTTAGAAAATCTATGTTTAGTATAAAGCCATTCTAATGGAAGATCATTTTGCCCTAACATAGCAGTAGGGTATTGAAAAGTATTTAAGATGTAAAGAGAAATGGGAACTTGTAAATCTACCCTTTGTAAAAATGCATCCTTAATACGTTGTTCTACAAAAGCCAATTCTTTAGAGGCCTCCTCAGTTAGGAGTCTAGGACTATTTAAGGCTGAATCCCCTTGAAGAATAGAAAATAAATTGTGTAGTTGATAAGTTGGAATCCCCAATGTAGGTCGTAACCAGTTAATATCTCCAAGAAGCTTTTGAAAATCATTAAGAGTCTTTAAATTTTCTCTGCGTATTGACAATTTTTGTGGAGTAATTTTCTGCCTACTAACAGTGTAACCCAAATAGTGTACCACATCTTCTTTTTGGATTTTTTCTGGGGCTATTATTAAACCATACGTTTGAAAATATAATGGTAACTTGTGTAATAAAGTTTCTAGTTCTTGTTGTTTGTTTAGGGCCGGCAAATAAGATATCATCCATATAATGGGAGATATATAGATGAGGCCATTGATTTCTAATGGGTTTAAGTGCAGCATCAACATAAATCTGACATATAGTGTAAGAATTCATCATACCCTGAGGTAATACCTTCCATTGATATCGAAGGTGTGGCCCTCGATGATTAAGTTGAGGTAAAGAAAAAGCGAAACGCTTTCTATCATTAGGATGTACAGGAATTGTAAAGAAACAATCTTGTAAATCAACAACTATTACATACCAATTTTGAGGAAGCATAACAGGAGAAGGATTGCCAGGCTGTAAAGCCCCCATGGGATACATAGAATTATTTACTTCCCGTAAATCAGTTAACAATCTCCATTTACCAGATTTCTTTTTTATAACAAAAATAGGTGAATTTCAAGGAGAGGTTGAAAATTCAATATGACCTTTTTGTAATTGTTCTTGGACCAATTGGTGAGCAGCATCTAACTTTTCTTTGGTAAGAGGCCATTGTTCAATCCACAATGGATCATCAGACTTCCACATAATTTTCAGTGGCTCCATCTAAAAATTATTTTAAAACTGTATATAAGCTCCCCATTGTTCTAAAATATCTCTTCCTATAATCTTAAGGGGAATGTCTAAGATATAGGGTTTTAAGACTGCCACTTGACCATCTTCTGATTGTATTGTTACATGGATTGTGGCTTGTCCAATACTTTGTACTGGAGCTGAACTAACCCCCTTAATTTGACAAGGTATTATATGATAAGGTAGGTTATTAGGCAAATCTTGTGTTCTGATGATGGTAATATCAGAACCTGTGTCTATCAAAGCATTAATAATTTTGGTATTTATTTTTACCTTAATAACTGGTTGCATTTTAGTGATCTGAGTGGCCCAAAATATATTTTGTTCATTTGTGCTACCAAATCCTCCCTTTCTAATTTGTGTAGAATCTCCAATAGGGAGATAAGGAAGCAGAATTAATTGTGCAATTCTTTCTCCTGCAGAAAAGTGAATATCAGCTAAGGAAGACATTAGAATCTGAATTTCTCCTTCATAATCTGCATCAATAATACCCAAATGGAAAGTAACACCTTTAGCATTTAGACTAGAGCGGCCAATTAATAAAGCAAAGGTGTTTTTTGGTAAGGGGCCAAAAATACCCGTAGGTATACGTTAAGGCATGGCTCCACCCTGTAAGTCAAAATCCATTATGGCTGGGAGATCCACGGCGGCACTACATTGGGTTGCGGGTTGCAAGGAAAAGATGGTGGGCTGCCCCCGTTTATTTGTCCAGGGCCTGGGGTACGGCCCGACTTGTCGTTTCCCTGAGCTGTAAAAGTAGTCACCTTTTTTGAGTTACAATCCCGGGCCCAATGCCTTCCTTTTTTGCACTTAGGGCAAATGCCAGGTGCTCTAATTTCTTTTTCCCTTTTTTGTCTACAAATTTTTTTAAGTGGCCCTGTTGACCACAACCAAACATTTTATATTTGTCATAGGTTTATTACCTTGCAATGCATGCCATGTAGAAGCCATTGTTTCAGCAAATAATTGCATCTTCCAGGATTCAGAAGTAATATCTTTACAGACTTATAAATAGTCATTAATATCTCCAGTGTCTTTTATTGGCATTATAGCCCATTTGCAATCTTCATTAGCATTTTCATAAGCCAATAATCGTAATAATTGTTGTCGAGCCGCCTCTCCAACCACTGTCCTTTCTATAGTTAGTTTTAAACGGGATAAAAATTCTACATAAGGTTCATTAGTTTTTTGATTCACTTTTGTCCAGGAACCATAGTGTTCCCCAGTGGGACGTATTTTATTCCAAGCATCTAAAGCAATTTCTTTTATCTGTTCATGGATTTCTTGAGGAGTATATATTTGATGTTGTATATCATCATACATACCAGTTCCAGAGAGCATGGGATAACTTATAGCACGAACTACAGGATTTTGACTATTAGCATTCTCTCTGGTCTTAGCAGCACATCCTTCCAAAAACCACATATGCCACTGAAGATACTCAGGCTCACGCAGCAAAGCTCTCCCGACTATTTTCCAATCTTCAGGAGTAAAGTTATTATAATGTGTTGCAAAAGCATTTAACAGCTCTTTAACATAATGAGATTGAGGTCCGTACAAAGTTACTGCTTTTTTTAATCTTCCTATGTGATCAATATTAATACCCTCATACCGAGGTGGTTGTGCCACACCTGCCACTGGGTCTGGCCTAATAACTGGGAAAGCAAACAGAGGAAGTTCGTCCTCATCTTCAGAAGATCCAGGATCCATGTCCTGAATAGCTTCTAAAGATGCGACCAAGAAAAAATTTGTGGCCGGAGGAGCTGAAGGTTTAGATTCAGAAAAAGGCCTGGAATCTATTTTAGTTTCCAACTTTTTTAATTGTCCTAAAACTTCCTCTAATATATCCTTAAAAGGTTCCGTTGTAACACAAGCGTCCGCCACCATTTTTACTTTCATTTTCTTTGTAGTTTTACTATCTACAATATCGGCTGAATTGTAACTAGAATTATGAGTTAATTGCTGCACATCTTTTACAACCTCCTCCTTTTCATTTGTATCTAAAGGCAAATCTAAGATAGAAGGAGCCAATTCCTTTTGTAAATTTCCAATTAAACGTTCCTCCTCCATAGCTTTAAACATAGTATATAAAATAGACCAAATTGAACAGAAGCGGACCGGAACCTTTTCTCCTTGGTTCATTGCCTTTTCTACATTATGTCTAACTCGTTTCCAATTATCAACATCCATAGTGCCTTCCTCAGAAAACCAGGGACTCCATTCCTTAACTACTTTAAGAAAACAGAGTGAAACCTAAAAATGAAAACGGTTACTGCAAACGATCGCTTTAACCTAGAAGAACGAAATTTGGTGAGCCAAGTGGTTTTGGTGTATTGATCATTACCTGAAAGAGCATCAAGATTGGGTAAAAAAATGTTTGCTGAGATTTCAGGCAACTCGTAGTTTTTTGGAGGCTTGGCAACCCCTTTACATGAAAGTGATTTTCACCACTCTCTGCTTAGGGCTACATGAATAGCAAACAAACCATAGAGATAAAACTTGAAAGTGCTTTATTGTGTCAAGTTTCAAAGAGCTAGAACAAACCCTGTTTGATTTAGAGTTCCAAATACATGTATCCCTATAGGTAAAAACAGAGTGAAACCTAAAAATGAAAACGTTTACTGCAAACGAACGATTTAACCTAGAAGAACGAAATTTGGTGAGCCAAGTGGTTTTGGTGTACTGATCATTACCTGAAAGAATCATCAAGATTGGGTGAAAAAATGTTTGCTGAGATTTCAGGAAACTCATAGTTTTGTGGAAGCTTGGCAACCTATTTCCATGAAAGTGATTTTCGCCAGTTTCTGCTTAGGGATACATCAACAACAAAGAAACCATAGAGATAGAACTTGAAACTGCTTTATTGTGTCAAGTTTCAAAAAGCTAGCACAAACCGAGTTTGATTTAGAGTTCCAAATATATGTATCCCTACAGGAGAAAAGAGAGTGAAACCTAAAAATGAAAACGGTTACTGCAAACGAACGGTTTAACGTAGAAGAAGGAAATTTGGTGAGCCAAGTGGTTTTGGTGTACTGTTCATTACCTGAAAGAATCATTAAGATTGGGTGAAAAAATGATTTCTGAGATTTCAGGCAACTCGTAGTTTTGTGGAAGCTTGTCAACCCCTTTCCGTGAAAGTGATTTTGGCCAGTCTCTGCCTAGGGCTACATCAACAGCAAAGAAACCATAAAGATATAACTTGAAACTCCTTTATTGTGTCAAGTTTCAAAGAGCTAGCACAAACCGTGTTTGATTTAGAGTTCCAAATGCATGTATCCCTATAGGAGAAAACAGAGTGAAACCTAAAAATGAAAACGGTTACTGCAAAAGACGGTTTCACCTAGAAAAACGAAATTTGGTAAGCCAAGTTGTTTTGGTGTACTGATCATTACCTGAGAGAATGATCAAGATTGGGTGAAAAAATATTTGCTGAGATTTCAGGCAACTCGTTGTTTTTTGGAAGCTTGGCAACCCCTTTCCATGAAAGTGATTTTCGCCAGTTTCTGCTTAGGGCAACATAAAGAGCAAACAAACCATAGAGATAGAACTTGAAACTGATTTATTGTGTCATTTTTCAAAAAGCTAGCACAAACCGTGTTTGATTTAGAGCTCCAAACACATGTATCCCTATAGGAGAAAAGAGAGTGAAACCTAAAAATGAAAACGGTTACTGCAAACGAACGGTTTAACCTAGAAGAACGAAATTTGGTGAGCCAAGTGTTTTTGTTATACCGATCATTACCTGAAAGAATCATCAAGATTGGGTGAAAAAATGTTTGCTCAGATTTCAGGAAACTCGTAGTTTTTTGGAAGCTTGGCAACTCCGGTCCATGAAAGTTATCTTCGCTACTCTATTTTTAGGGCTACATCAACAGCAAACAAACCATAGAGATAGAACTTGAAACTGCATTATTGTGTCAAGTTTCAAAGAGCTAGCACAAACCGTGTTTGATTTAGAGTTCCAAATACATGTATTTTTTTTAGGAGGAAAGAGAGTGAAACCTGAAAATGAAAACGGTTACTGCAAACGAACGGTTTAACCTAGAAGAACGAAATTTGGTGAGCCAAGTGGGATAGGTGTACTGATCCTTACCTGAAAGTCTCATCAAGATTGGATGGAAAAAGGTTTGCTGGGATTTCAGGAAACTCGTAATGATTTGGAAGGTAGGCAACCCCTTTTAATAAAAGTGATTTTAGTCAGTTTCTGCTTGGGGCTACATCAATAAAAAAAAAAAACGATAAAGATAGAACTTCAAACTACTTTATTTGCCAAGTTTCAAATACCTAGCAAAAACCGTGTTTGTTTTAGTGTTCCAAATACATGTATCGAAATAGAAGAAAATAGATTGAAACCAAAAATGAAAACGGTTCCTGCAAATGAACGGATTAACCTAGAAGAACGAAATTTGGTGAGCCAAGTGGGATTGGTGTACTGATCCTTACCTGAAAGTATCATCAAGATTGGTTAAAAAAATGTTTGCTGAGATTTCAGGAAACTCGTAGTTTTATTGAAGCTTGGACACCCCTTTCAATGAAAGTAATTTTCGTCAGTCTCTGCTTGGGACTACATCAATAGAGAAGAAACCATAGAGACAGAATGTAAGACTACTATATTGTGCAAAGTTTCAAAGAGTTAGCACCAACCATGTTTGATTTAGAGTTCCAACTGCATGTATCCATATTGAAGCAAACAGAGTGAAACCTAAAAATGAAAACGGTTACTGCAAACCAATGGTTTAACCTAGAAGAACGAAATTACGTGAGTCAAGTGGGATTGGTATACTGATCTTTACATGCAACTATCATCAAGATTGGGTGAAAAAATGTTTGCTGAGATTTCAAAAAACTCGTAATTTTTTGGATGCTTGGCATCCCCTCTCAATGAAAGTGATTTTCCTAAGTCTGTGCTTGGGCTACATCAATAGGAAACAAACCATAAAGATAGAACTTGAAACTTCTTCATTGTGCGAAGTTTCAAAGAGCTAGCACAAACCGTGTTTGATTTAGAGTTCCAACTACATGTATCTATATTGAAGAAAACAGAGTGAAACCTAAAAATGAAAACGGTTACTGCAAACGAACGGTTTAACCTAGAAGAACGAAATTTGGTGAGCCAACTGGGATTGGTGTACTGATCATTACCTGAAGTATCCTCAAGATTGGGTGAAAAAATATTGCTGAAATTTCAGAAAACTCGTAGTTTTTTGGAAGCTTGGCAACCCCTTTCAATGAAAGTTAATTTCGTCAGTCTCTGCTTGGGGCTACATCAATAAAAAACAAACCATAAAGATAGAACTTGAAACTACTATCTTGTGCCATGTTTCAAAGAGCTAGCACAAACCGTGTTTGGTTTAGAGTTCCAACTGCATGTATCCATATTGAAGGAAACACAGTGAAGCCTAAAAATGAAAACGGTTATTGCAAATGAACGGTTTAACCTAGAAGAACGAAATTTGGTGAGCCAAGTGGGACTGGTGTCCTGATCATTACCTGAAATTATCATCAAGATTGGGTGAAAAAATGTTGCTGAAATTTCAGGAAACTCGTAGTTCTTTGGAAGCTTGGCAACCCTCTTAAAAAAATGTGATTTTCGTCAGTCTCTGCTTGGGGCTACATCAATAGGAAACAAACCACAAAGATAGAATTTGGAACTACCTTATTGTGCCAAGTTTCAAAGAGCTAGCACGAATCGTGTTTGATTTAGAGTTCCAAATGCATGTATCCATATTTAAGAAAACAGAGTGAAACCTAAAAATGAAAACGGTTACTGCAAACGAACGGTTTAACCTAGAAGAACGAAATTTGGTGAGCCTAGTGGGATAGGTGTGATGACCATTACCTGAAAGTATCATCAAGATTGGGTGAAAAAATGTTGGTGAAATTTCAGAAAACTTGTAGTTTTTTAGAAGCTTGGCAAACCTCTTCAAAGAAAGTGTTTTTCGTCAGTCTCTGCTTGGGGCTACATCAATAGGAAACAAACCATAAAGATAGAACTTGAAACTACTTTATTGTGCCAAGTTTGAAAGAGCTAGCATAAACCGTGTTTGATGTAGAGTTCCAACTGCCTGTATCCATATTGAAGAAAACAGAGTGAAACCTAAAAATGAAAACTGTTACTGCAAACGAACGGTTTAACCTAGAAGAACCAAATTTGGTGAGCCAAGTGGGATTGGTGTACTGATCCTTACCTGAAAGTATCATCAAGATTGGGTAAAAAAATGTTGCTGAAATTTCCGACAACTCGTAGTTTTTGGAACATAGGCAACCCTATCAATGAAAGTGATTTTCGTCAGTCTCTGCTTGGGACTACATCAATACGAAACAAACCGTAGAGATAGAACGTAAAACTTCTATATTCTGCAAAGTTTTAAAGAGCTAGCACAAACCGTGTTTGATTAAGAGTTCCAACTGCATGTATCCATATTGAATAAAACAGAGTGAAACCTAAAAATGAAAACGGCTACTGCAAACGAACGGTTTAACCTAGAAGAACGAAATTTGGTGAGCCAAGTGGGAATGGTGTACTGATCATTACCGGAAAGTATCATCAAGATTGGGTGAAAAAATGTTACTGAAATTCAGGAAACTCGTCGTTTTTTGGAAGCTTGGCAACCCTCTTCAAAAAATGTGATTTTCGTCAGTCTCTGCTTGGGGCTACATCAATAGGAAACAAACCATAAAGATAGAACGTAAAACTATTTTCTTGTGCTAAGTTTCAAAGAGCTAGCACAAACCGTGTTTTCTTTAGAGTTCCAACTTCATGTATCCATATTGAAGAAAACAGAGTGAAACCTAAAAATGAAAGCAGTTACTGCAAACGAACGGTAAAAACTAGAAAAACAAAATTTGGTGAGCCAAGTGGGATTGGTGTACTGATAATTACCTGAAACTATCATCAAGATTGGGTGAATAAATGTTGCTGAAATTTTAGGACACTCTTAGTTTTTTGGAAGCTTGGCAACCCCTTTTAAAGAAAGTGATTTTCGTCAGTCTATGCTTGGGACTACGTCAATAGGAAACAAACCGTAAATATAGAACTTGAAACTACATTATTGAGCCAAGTTTCAAAGAGCTGCCACAAACTGTGTTTGATTTAGAGTTCCAACTGCATGTATCTATATTGAAGAAAAACACAGTGAAACCTAAAAATAAAAAGGGTTACTGCAAACGAACGGTTTAACCTAGGAGAACGAAATTTGGTGACCCAAGTAAGATTGGTGTACTGATCATTACCTGAATGTATCATCAAAACAGGGTGAAAAAAGAATTGCTGAGATTTCAGGAAACTTGTAGTTTTTTGGAAGGTAGGCAACCCCTTTCAATGAAAGTGATATTCGTCAGTCTCTGATTGGGGCTACATTAATAGGAAACAAACCATAAAGATACAACTTGAAACTACTTTCTTTTTCCAAGTTTCAAAGTGCTAGAACAAACCTTGTTTGATTTAGAGTTCCAACTTCATGTATCCATATTAAAGAAAACATAGTGAAAACCTAAAAATAAAAACGGTTACTACAAACAAACGGTTTAACATAGAAGAACGAAATTTGGGGAGCCAAGTGGGATTGGTGTACTCATAATTACCTGAAAGTATCATCAAGATTGGGTGAAAAAATGTTGCTGAAATTTCAGAAAACTCGTAGTTTTTGGGAAGCTAGGCAACCTTTTCAAAAAAAGTGATTTTCTTCAGTCTCTGCTTGGGGCTACATCAATAGGAAACAAACCATAAAGATACAACTTGAAACTGCTATACTGTGCCAGTTTCAAAGAGCTAGCAGAAACCGTGTTTGATTTAGAGTTCCAAATGCATGTATCCATATTTAAGAAAATAGAGTGAAACCTAAAAATGAAAACGGTTACTGTAAACAAAGGCTTTAACCTAGAAGAACAAAATTTGGTGAGCCAAGTGGGATTGGTGTACTGATCATTACATGAAAGTATCATCAAGATTGGGTGAAAAAATGTTTGCTGAGATTTCAGGTAACTCGTAGTTTTTTTGGAAGGTAGGCAACCCTATCAATAAAAGTGATTTTTGTCAGTCTCTGCTTGGGACTACATCAATAGGAAGCAAACCATAGAAAAGGAACCTAAAACTACTATATTGTGCCAAGTTTCAAAGAGCTAGCACAAACCGTGTTTGATTTAGAGTTCCAACTACATGTATCCATAATGAAGAAAACAGAGTGAATCCTAAAAATGAAAGCGGTTACTACAAACGAACAGTTTAAACTAGAAAAACAAAATTTGGTGAGCTAAGTGGGATTTGTGTACTGATCATTTCCTGAAAGTATCATCAGGATTTTGTGAAAAAATTTTGGTGAAAGTTCAGGAAACTCGTAGTTTTTTGGAAGCTTGGCAACCCCTTTCAAAAAAGTGTTTTTCGTCAGTCTCTGCTTGGGGCTACATCAATTGGAAACAAACAATAAAGATAGAACTTGAAACTACATTTTTGTGCCACGTTTCAAAGAGCTAGCACAAACCGTGTTTCATTTAGAGTTCCAACTGCATGTATCCATATTGAAGAAAACAGAGTGAAACCTAAAAATGAAAACGGTTACTGCAAACGAACGGTTTAACCTAGAAGAACGAAATTTGGTGAGCCAAGTGGGATTGGTGTACTGATCATTACCTGAACGTATCATAAAGACTGGGTGAAAAAATGTTGCTGAAATTCAGGAAACTCGTAGTTTTTTGGAAGCTTGGCAATTCTCTTCAACGAATGTGATTTTCGTCCGTCTCTTCTTGGGGCTACATCAATAGGAAACAAACCATAAAGATAGAACTTGAAACTACTTTCTTGTGCCAAGTTTCAAAGAGCTAGCACAAACCGTGTTTGATTAAGAGTTCCAACTGCATGTATCCATATTGAAGAAAACAGAGTGAAACCTAAAAATGAAAACGGTTACTGCAAAAGAATGGTTTAACCTCGAATAACGAAATTTGGTGAGCCAAGTGGGATTGGTGTACTGATAATTACCTGAAAGTATCATCAAGATTTGGTGAAAAAATGTTGCTGAAATTTCAAAAAATCGTAGTTTTCTGGAAGCTTGGCAACCCTCTACAAAGAATGTGATTTTCATCAGTCTATGCTGGCGGCTACATCAATAGGAAACAAACCATAAATATAGAACTTAAAACTCTTTTCTTGTGCCAAGTTTCAAAAGTTAGCACAAACCGTGTTTGATTTAGAGTTCCAACTGCATGTATCTATATTGAAGAAAACAGAGTGAACCTAAAAATGAAAATTGTTACTGAAAACGAACGGTTTAACCTAGAAGAATGAAATTTGGTGAGCAAAGTGGGATTGGTGTGGTGACCATTACCTGAAAGTATCATGAAGATTGAGTGAAAAAATGATTGCTGAGATTTCAGGAAACTCGGAGTTTTTTGGAAGGTAGACAACCCCTATCAATGAAAGTGATTTTCGTCAGTCTCTGCTTGAGACTACATCAATACGAAACAAACCGTAGAGATAGAACATAAAACTAATATATTCTGCCAAGTTTGAAAGAGCTAGCAGAAACCGTGTTTGATTTGGAGTTCCAACTGCATGCATCCATATTGAAGAAAAGAGAGTGAAACCTAAAAATGAAAACTATTACTGCAAATGAACGGTTTAACCTAGAAGAACGAAATTTGGTGAGCCCAGTGGGATTGGTGTACTGATCATTACATGAAAGTATCATAAAGATTGGGTGAAAAAATGTTTGCTGAGATTTCAGGAAACTCGCAATTTTTTGGATGCTTGGAAACCCCTATCCATTAAAGTGATTTTCGTCAGTCTCTTCTTGGGGCTACATCAATAGAAAACAAACCATAAAAATAGAACTTGAAACTACATTTTTGTGCCAAGTTTCAAAGAGCTAGCACAAACCGTGTTTCATTTAGAGTTCCAACTGCATGTATCCATATTGAAGAAAACAGAGTGAAACCTAAAAATGAAAACGGTTACTGGAAACGAACGGTTTAACCTACAAGAACAAAATTTGGTGAGCCAAGTGGGATTGGTGTGGTGACCATTACCGGAAAGTATCATCAAGATTGGGTGAAAAAATGATTGCTGAGATTTCAGGAAACTCGTAGTTTTTTGGAAGGTAAGCAACCCCTATCAATGAAAGTGATTTTCGTCAGTCTCTGCTTCGGACTACATCAATACGAAACAAAACAAAGATATAGAAAATAAAACTACTATATTCTGCCAAGTTTGAATGAGGTAGCAGAAACCGTGTTTGATTTGTTGTTCCAAATGCATTTATCCATATTGAAGAAAACTGAGTGAACATAAAAATGAAAACGGTTCATGCAAATGAACGATTTAACCTAGAAGAACGAAATTTGGTAAGCCAAGTGTGATTGGTGTGCTGACTATTACCTGAAAGTATCATCAAGACTGGGTGAAAAAATGTTGCTGAGATTTCAGGAAACTCGTAGTTTTTCGGAAGCTTGGCAACCCTCTTCAAAGAATGTGATTTTCATCAGTCTCTGCTTGGGGCTACATCAATAGGAAACAAACCAGAAAGATAGAACATGAACTACTTTCTTGTGCCAAGTTTGAAAGAGCTAGCACAAACCGTGTTTGATTTAGAGTTCCAACTGCATGTATCCATATTGAAGAAAACAGAGTGAAACCTAAAAATGAAAATGGTTACTGTAAACGAACGGTTAACCTAGAAGAACAAAATTACGTGAGCCAAGTGGGATTGGTGTACTGATCATTACATGAAAGTATCATCAAGATTGGGTGAAAAAATATTTGTTGAGATTTCAAGAAACTCCTAATTTTTTGGATGCTTGGCATCCCCTATCAATGAAAGTGATTTTCCATAGTCTGTGCTTGGGGCTACATCAATAGGAAACAAAACATAAAGATAGAACTTGAACTACTTTCTTGTGCCAAGTTTCAAAGAGCTAGCAAGAACCGTGTTTCATTTAGAGTTCCAACTGAATGTATCCATATTGAAGAAAACAGAGTGAAACATAAAAATGAAAACGGTTACTGAAAACGAACGGTTTAACCTAGAAGAACAAAATTTGGTGAGCCAAGTGGGATTGGTGTACTGATCATTACCTGAATGTATCATCATGATTGGGTAAAAAAATGTTGCTGAAATTTCAGGAAACTCATAGTTTTTTGGAAGCTTGGCAACCCTCTTCAAAAATGTGATTTTCGTCAGTCTCTGCGTGGGGCTACATCAATAGGAAACAAACCATAAAGATAGAACTTGAAACTACTTTATTGTGCCATGTTTGAAAGTGCTAGCACGTACCGTGTTTGTTTTAGAGTTCAAACTGCATGTATCCATATTGAAGAAAACAGAGTAAAACCTAAAAATTAAAACAGTTACTGCAAACGAACGGTTTAACCTAGAAGAACGAAATTTGGTGAGCCAAGTAGGATTGGTTTACTGATCATTACCTGAAAGTATCTTCAAGATTTGGTGAAAAAATGTTTGCTGAGATTTCAGGAAACTCGTAATTTTTGGATGCTTGGCAACCCCTATCCATGTAAGTAATATTTGTCAGTCTCTGCTTGGGGCTACATCAATAGGAAACAAACCATAAAGATAGAACTTGAAACTACTTTCTTGTGCCAAGTTTCAAAGAGGTAGCACAAACCGTGTTTCATTTAGAGTTCCAACTGCATGTATCCATATTGAAGAAAACAGAGTGAAACCGAAAAATGAAAACGGTTACTGCAAAAGAACGGTTTCACCTAGAGAAACGAAATTTGGTGAGCCAAGTTGGATTGCTGTACTGATCATTACCTGAAAGTATCATCAAGATTGGGTGAAAAAATGTTTCTGAAATACCAGGAACCTCATAGTTTTTTTAGGCTTGGCAACCCTCTTCAAAAATGTGATTTTCGTGAGTCTCTGCCTGGGGCTACGTCAATAGGAAACAAAACATAAAGACAGAACTTGAAACTACTTTATTGTGCCAAGCTTGAAAGAGCTAGCACAAACCGTGTTTGATTTCGAGTTCCAACTGCCTGTATCCATATTGAAGAGAACAGAGTAAAACCTAAAAAGGAAAACAGTTACTGCAAAAGAACGGTTTCACCTAGAAAAACGAAATTTGGTGAGCCAAGTTGGATTGCTGTACTGATCATTACCTGAAAGTATCATCAAGATTGGGTGAAAAAATGTTTGCTGAAATTTCAGGAAACTCATAGTTTTTTGGAAGTTTGGGAACCCTCTTCAAAAATGTGATTTTCGTCAGTGTCTGCGTGGGGCTTCGTCAATAAGAAAGAAATCATAAAGATAGAACTAGAAACTACTTTATTGTGCCAAGTTTGAAAGAGCTAGCACAAACCGTGTTTGATTTAGAGCTCCAACTGCATGTTTCCATATTGAAGAAAACAGAGTAAAACCTAAAAATGAAAACGGTTACTGCAAACGAAATGTTTAACCTAGAAAAACGAAATTTGGTGAGCCAAGTTGGATTGGTGTACTGATCATTACCTGAAAGTATCATCAAGATTGGATGGAAAAATGTTTGCTGGGATTTCAGGAAACTCGTAATGTTTTGAAAGGTAGGCAACCCCTTTTAATAAAAGTGATTTTAGTCAGTCTCTGCTTGGTGCTACATCAATAAAAAAAAAAAACGATAAAGATAGAACTTGAAACTACTTTATTTGCCAAGTTTCAAATACCTAGCAAAAACCGTGTTTGTTTTAGAGTTCCAAATACATGTATCCAAATAGAAGAAAAAAGATTGAAACCAAAAATGAAAACGGTTACTGCAAATGAACGGTTTAACCTAGAAGAACGAAATTTGGTGAGCCAAGTGGGATTGGTGTACTGATCCTTACCTGAAAGTATCATCAAGATTGGGTGAAAAAATGTTTGCTGAGATTTCAGGAAACTCGTAGTTTTATGGAAACCTCGACACCCTTTCAATGAAAGTAATTTTCGTCAGTCTCTGCTTGGGACTACATCAATAGAAAACAAACTATAGAGATAGAATGTAAAACTACTATATTGTGCCAAGTTTCAAAGAGTTAGCACCAACCGTGTTTGATTTAGAGTTCCAACTGCATGTATCCATATTGAAGCAAACAGAGTGAAACCTAAAAATGAAAATGGTTACTGCAAACCAATGGTTTAACCCAGAAGAACGAAATTAGGTGAGTCAAGTGGGATTGGTGTACTGATCTTTACATGAAAGTATCATCAAGATTGGGTGAAAAAATGTTTGCTGAGATTTCAAGAAACTCGTAATTTTTTGGATGCTTGGCATCCCCTATCAATGAAAGTGATTTTCCTAAGTCTGTGCTTGGGCTACATCAATAGGAAACAAACCAGAAAGATAGAACATGAAACTACTTTCTTGTGCCAAGTTTCAAAGAGCTAGCACAAACCGTGTTTCTTTTAGAGTTCCAACTGCATGTATCCATA
>NW_027524228.1:257500-278991 GCF_052094955.1 Ictidomys tridecemlineatus | reverse complement strand
GCCCAGAGACTATGATTAAATCTCTAAAAAGAAGAACTGACACTCATCTAGAGGGACCTTATTCTTCACACCTGAGTCAAAAGCAAATATGTGTCCTAAAAAAAGAATGGAATTTCCTCAGGGACCCCAGCCACCCTCTGAAGATAAGACTGAAAACAAAAGGGTCATCATGTTTTTTCTCTTGCTAGGACTATGTGGTAAGGCCCAAGCTGGTAGAAAAACCATTTCACCAGTCACATTACTGCATATGCATGGCCATGAGAAATGCTTACCTAATTCAAGAGAAATCAAGGTTTCATTATTTCTAGAGAATTGGGGGATGTTATGAGCCAAACTAAATTTGCCTTGACCAAACAAACTTCATTTTACACTAAGACTCCCTTTTATATAAAAATACTTCTCCCATGAGAAGACCCTGTTTCTGCCACTCTGCTTAGCACAGCTAGGTCAGCAACACATAGCCTTTGAAAATGTTTCTTTTAAACAATGTAATATGTTGTTCGTTTTGTCATCATGTTTCTTGCATGTGTACTGTACCCTGAACTGGGTGATTCTGACCCACTTCCTACATTACTATGGTTTTGACTTACTGGTAGATTGTGTTTTTTAGCTATAGAAATGTACTCTACCTGATTCACAATGTCAAATATTGCAGAGGGGGACTTGCTTGCTACCCTTCTCACCTGCCATGACAAACAAATTTTAATGTCCTGTTTCAATACTGAGCAGTTATTTAGTTTAAATGTGCCACAATAATCATTGGCCCACTGAAAGAAATATTTCTGAGGGCCTGTTTAGTGTCAGGGGTAATGCATGGTCCTATTAGTACAACAGTGATGAAGGTCAATGCAGTTGTGGGCTCTTGGGTTGGTACAGTGTAGTTCACCTCACAGGAAAATCAATCATAGGGATTTAATAGGGACAATTTTCACTATTTTGCATTGATCCTATGAGATTCTGCATTCAGGGATTGTGATCAGGAATGTCCTCAGGACATTGATTAACTAATGAACAAAGAGGAAGGGATAATAAGTGTGGAGACTTTGTGGGGCAAAGGGGACACCAGAGGTGAATTTTCTGACTAAAATCTTCAAATTTTACCTAGAATTTTAGGGACATGTGAGACTATAACAGGGTTTCTATCTCTAGGCCAGTCACAGCAGTTTAGGGGGACCCTGTTTCAGAATAAAAAAAATAAAAATTATTAGGAATGAAGCTTAGTGGAAAAGTGACCTTTGGATCAAGTACAAGTACTAAATAAAGAAAGAAATAAAAAAAATTAAGTAATGATGATTAATTTTGTTGATAGTTGAAGTATCCACTCCATTTTGTCCTAAAGAATACTGGTTTATATGTACCCTTGAAGAGTTTAGAGGTGGAATAAAGTATCTACTAATAAATATTAGTATTTCTTAGGATTATTGTGGTTAAGTGAACTAAATTCTGTGGTGTGGGAGAATGAGGCAAGCAGCTAAAGTTTAGGTGGACAAAATACAAATTCAGTGAATGATCAAGTGATATCAAATCATCTCAACAAAATTCAATGTTCTACAAGCCAAATGTTGAGTAATCAGTTTGCCAAATGAATCTAATTCATGGAGTGTGGTTTTGAGACTTCCACAGGAATGGTAATTAGCCTTACTGAACATGTTTACTTTACATCATGAAACAAAGAAGTGTTATTGTGTTGTTGTTGTTTTTAATATTGAACCTAGGGGCACTTTGACACAGAGACTTTTCACCAGTTCTTTTTATTCCATTTAAAAATATTTAGACATTCTCTAATTTAGTTACTTAGTTTCTCACTGAGATCCAGACTGGCCTTTAACTTTAAGTCTCCCTGCTTCAGCCTCTGGAGTACTTGGATTCCAGGTGTGCAGCCACATACCATGCAGGCATTATGTATTCTTAAAAGTTTACCTGAGTGGCTGGGATTTTGACTTGATGGCAGAGTGCTTGCCTCCTGTTTGTGAGGCACTGGATTTGATTCTCAGTACCCCATAAAAATAAATAAATAAAAGTAACATATCATGTTTATCTACAACTAATTATTTTTTTAAAAAACTGAGTTCACCAGAATGTTGATATTTCTGAGCCTGAGCTTTGCTGTTCAAAACTTCTTTATTGCATGGCTCCATCTGCAGGACCAGGTGTGTGCTGGGTTCTTACCTTCACAGACATTTATAACAACGATGAAGGACTTAGATCACATGCTCTGAAGCCAAGCCTCACATACAGAATGTGAACTAGGAAAAAAAAAAAGTTTGGCCGAAGTGTTTGATGACTTAGAAAAATTACTATGAGAATGGGCCATTTGGAGCTGATCCCTTGGTGTAAATCATGGAGTGAGCTCTGCGGAGAGCCTGAATGGAGTTGAGAAGAGAATGAGAACAAGGCAGCAAGGGTGTCTGTCCAGGTGGATTTGATGGAGGAGGGGAGGAAATGATGTCACTACTTGGCTTGTATTCAGAGTACTCAGAAAGGAGTGAAACAAAGATGATGAAAAATTTGAATTACTGAGATGAAAAAAGGAAAAAATCCAGAGAAATTAATGTAAGGCCAACTGTTTTATTTGACTGTTAGAAGAACTCACCAATATCAAATTTTCGTATATATTGGACAACATGATTTCATATTAAAACACCAACAAATTTTTTAAAACAGCAAGTTTATAAATAATAAAGAAAAAGAAAAAAAAGGGACCTAAATCTCTGACCTTTAAAATGGTCTCATACAAACAATGTACTTATAATTAAGCTAAGTACATAGACAAAAAAATTTTGGAATGAGAATGAGATACCCCCTTCCACTTTGCTTATTGGAGTGAACCAGTGGCCACTAACACTGATTTTTATAGTTAGACCTTGAATTTTATTTAATTTATTAATTTTTAGGCCAGGTCCTGGCTCCATGGCCAGGCATAATTTGGATGTTCTGCCTCAGTCACATGAGTTGCTGAGGTTACACATTTGTGCCACTGCAGTCATATTTTTATTTTTTTAAAAAAACATTATTTTCCTTTAGTTCTTGACATCCTCATTGGCATCAACATTTCCATCCATATCATCTTATGCTGCCCATTTTTATCACAACCACCCAGCCACCTCCTTGACATCTCCATCCCTGCCTCACAATCAGCTTCCTGCCTCTCTTCATCTCCCTCATTGTTGGCCTGGCTCCCTGAAACCATCATCCTTGTTAGCTTTCTCATTAGCAGGGACTCTTCCAATCTGACTCCTCCAAAATTTTCCATTTCTTATGAAGTCCTTGGTGTGGACCTCAGAGCTGGTATATATGGCCGCCTATCACATGGTGGATGTTATGATCCCATGCAGAGGTTCCAAAAAAAAGCATGAGACCTGGAATTTGGAGCTCGACCTGTCAGACTCCATGGGGCAAAGAAGGCCATCAGCAGAGGAACCTGTGGCTAGCAGAAATGGGATCAGAACAATGCAGAAGGCTTCGGGAGCAACTGGTGGCTTAACCCAATTTTGGTTGCTCTAATCTCTCAGTCTCCGATCTCCTCCAAACCTTATGGTTCCTAAAATATTACCCCATGTTCCCCAAAGCACACACAGTGCCTCAAATAGCAGATTTTTCTAAGCAGACAACATCCAGCCTATCTGCTGTCATAGCCTGTGAAGGCCCTCCATGAATTTAACTGCCCACAAATCTGTTTGTTGGGCCTCTTTTTCATTTTTGGTTAAAAAGAAACTGTCTATTCTGGAATTAAATTAGAAAAATGTATTCCTTCAGCTGTTTTTGTTTTAAAATTTTAATATCTGCACTATTGCCATTAACTTGCCAAGAAGAAACAATAAAATAAAAAAATTAAAAACGACTGTGAGTGTAGATTATGGTAGAGTGCCTATATGTTCATGCTGCCTTACTGAAAACGAGAATAAAAGGTGTTTATTTTAACAATGATCTAAGATTCATAAAATATTAGTCTATGTCTTATGATATTTTTATTCAATTCTAGTGCATGTTCTCTCCTAGTTGTAAGCTCAATACTGCTTAAGCAATACTATATCAAGTGATGTGGCTCCTCTTTGACTCAGACTGTCAGAACTCATAAAGTGTGTGGGCTGTAACAGTGTGAAGATAGGAGGTTTGAAGTCAGTGCCTCAAGAATTCCTAAACAGCTCTATTTTTGGTAGCCTCAATTCCAAGTGGGCATAAAGTTGTACCAACATAATATGGGTGTTGCAGAGATTAAATAAGTTTATTTTCAGAGGATGCTCAATGAAGGGAAGCTAGGATTGGAAGAAGTAGGATATGTTAAAATCATCAGAAAAGAATAGGCTGTGCTGTGGGCTAGGGCAGGGCTGAGTTGGCTGCCCCAGGGACCTTGTCTAAGCCTGAAGCAGGGGGCGTGGTATGGATATTGGCTCATCACTCATGGGCGGAGCCATCTGTGGGCGTGTCTAGGTTGGGTATATTAGACGATGCTGCTCCAGAGTTCCTCACTTTATGTGGGAGAACGCCTGAGGAGTAGAAGTGCAATATGGCTTCCAAAGGTGAGGTTCTTTGGTGGAGGACTGAGATGTGATATTTTGTGGCAGAGTGTGATCTGCATGCAAGAGATTTCTTATAATATTTAGAGATATTTGGAAATATTTCCAAGCAAAACCATCCCACTTAAAAAAAAAATAAAGCAGCATGCCTAGAAGATGTGCAGCATAGTTGAGTGGATCAAATAAGATTGGCCAGGTACTGCTCTGGGTTGAGGTCCAGGGATCAGTTCTTTGGGTTTTTGTTGTCTTTTTCTTTTTTTGTAAGATTAAGAGATAGCCAGGCATGTTCTGTGTACCTATCATCCCAGCTATGTGGGTAGCTGAGGCGGGAGGATCCTGACTTCATTGCCAGTCTAGGAGTTTTAGATATTAATGGGGAGAGGTGGTAAAGGGCCCAGAGTGAAGAGAAAACTAAATATAAATTAACAGGATAGGCTGGGATGTGGCTCAGAAGCAGAGTGCTTGCCTCCCAGGCAGAAGCCTACCTGCATGAGATCCTGAGTCTCTTCTGTCTTCCTCCAGCACAAACCAAAGAAACCAAAGCCAAAGAAAGACCTGGACTTAGCTTCAGGGTACGATTCTTGCCTAGCATGTCCCAAGTCCTAGGTTGGAGCTCCAGAACCCAAGGGTGAAGGAGGGGCGAGAAAATATTCTAGAAAAATTTAATGAGTGGTGCTCGGGATTGTTTTTAAACTTCAGAAATTTTTAATATTCTGTGCAATTTAGAAACAAAATGGAAAAATGTAAACCTAGGATACAGGAAGAGATTTTGGCACATAGTTTGTGTGACTAGTGAACTTTCAAAAGTCTTTGTTGTAGTCCTGATTTCTGTTTTGTAGATGAGCCCTTGCTGAAAGGTGAAGGCTGTGCATTCAGGTCTTTCTGTCTTACAACTTATACATGACCCTCCTCCCCAGCTGAACATAGTGGATCCAGGTGTCCACTAGGCATATGGTCTCAGAGACAAAAATATGCAGGAAAGCCCCCCTCCCCCCAAGGACAACAATAGTGTGGAATTACTGAAATGTCTTTGGGATGTGAATTTCTCCAGAAAGCCATCATGGATCTCAGGTAAGCAGGTGCCAGAGGCCCTGCTTCTACCTATGGGGCTACTGCAGTTCACAAGTCTATATCTTTGGCTGCCGTTTTTACTACTGAGCTTTCACTTCTAAATACCTCATGTTTTTCAAACTTTTGAAGCATGAAGTGTCATGGAAGCCATGTAAACATGCTCCCCAAACTTTAATTATCCTTTATTTAACTGTTATGTTGAAGGATAAGCTCACTTTGAATGTCCTAGTTTGAGCAAAAAATCAAAGTGGTCATTATGATCAATATTTGACCCATCCCAATGCTTTTTTCCTATTTTATATAGTCTTATTCTTTCCATACTCTATCTCCAACCATTTAAAGTGTTGTTTATTAGATTGATGTGAGGTGGTTTATCTGTATTTCCTCAATTGTTGTTATGACTGAGCATTTTTAATTGGTCTCTTTTTATATATTTTGAATTATAGCTAGACTAAAATTCTTCTCTACAATGCAGATTATAGTCTCATGTTTCCCTCATATTTTTAAGGATCAGCAGTTAATCCATTTTGGGTGTAATTAATATGAATAAGTTGTGAGGCAGAGCTCTGCATTGTAAAAATCTTGGAGAATAAATAGTATTATTTTCATCTGGAATGTACTGGCAACCCTCAATCTTTTTCTTTCTATTTTTTTACTTTCACAATCATTTGTTGAAGATAGTGCAATGGAAGTAGGAGAAACAAAACAGAAAAGAGGAATAGGAAAACCACGGCACACATTTACAAAACATGACTTGGAGATTCTTAATCAATCATTTGAACAGAATTCCTATCCAGATTTTGGGATTCGGGAAGAGCTGGCCAAACAAATAAATTGTTCCATAAATGCAATCAATGTAAGTCAAAATGTGGATAACGTGCATTTTCATATCTTTTAGTATGTGATACAGGAAATACAAAAAATGTTTGAAAACATTTATGTCAGGTTTTCACATAGGATATTGTTGATATTTGTCACATATTCATTTCAGTGTGGGTGTAAAATTATTATATTACTGTTATGAAAAAATCAACAACTGTGAAGCAACTTTGGGAGTAGGCACCCATTAACATACTCAGTAAGTATTTAGAAGAGAAACTGTGCCAGTTTTTTTATCATGGTGCTAGCTATGAAATGATGTAGAACTGGGAAGATTGGATATTTTAAAGGAGAGGCAAGTAGTTTGAAGAGATTTTCAATATTCAGTGAGAGAGGTTAAGGATGGCACTTCAATTTGTCCTGATTTGTTTCATGGCAGAGATATTAGAGGTTTTTACTTGAGATCTGTTAAGTATGGTATACCAATATAACTGCCAAGAGGTGATCACCCAAGGTGCAGGATAATGGACTTGGTTCAATTATGTCCCACATAGTTACCTCAGAGCATTAGTAGGCACACTGTAGCCATCTGGTACATGAGGCAATATTTTGTTTTGGGAATTACTGATATGATCTTTTTTTTGAAATATTGTGTAAGCTGCACAAACTTTCACTGTATTGGGATTGCCCTAATACACAGTAAATTGGGTTTACATATATATCTCCATTATTATCCATTGGTTACTGAAAATATTTGTTGCGTGAGACCAGGAGAACATGTTCTTAGAGAAAATAAGAAGGGGAATGTAATAACAGTGTTGCAAAATATAAGAATAGCAAATTCTCTGTAAGCTATGAAGGTATTGTATTAGGAAAGTTCCATGAACTGGAAACATTACAAACATGCTGTAAATCAATGATGCTATACAAATAAGTAGAAAATTTTAACAAGATAATGACTGAGAAGGGAATTTGTTTAAAAAGCAGTGCAAGTGTTTAGAATTGGCCCATTTTTTCTGGAAGAGGCTATGGTCAGGAAGAGGATCCTAGGAAGTCTGGATATGAGAAAGGGAGCATCTGCCTTTTGGTCTCCTAATTTTTACCAACTCACTAACTGTTGACAAATTATGGATGCTCACATCTTATTTTCTTTGTGTTTAGTTATATTTGAAGAGAAATTTAGAGCATGTGTTTTGAGGTACCAGTCTTGTTATGTAGAGTTACAATTGTAAACAGCCAAAGTGTGGCTCAAAGATTCGTGTAGATGTTAATCTAAACCCATGTTGATTTGGAGACAGGTTTCAGGAGTGATCAAATCCAAAAGGCTTCTAGACACTATTGACTGTGACTCTCTACAACTCTAGGCAATTAAGTTATGTAGTCTGAAAAGCATTTTGTCATTTTTAAACACATACCTCACAGCTTTGTGGACATGGCTAGCATTGCAATTATCCTCAATTGATGCAGAAAGGAAAACATAGACTTGAGTTATTCTATTCAATTATTTGGATCACATCTGTCATGCAATGTCCAGATTTGACAAACTTTTGTTTGTTCTGTTTCTGGCTTTTTAAATGAAACAAATTTATGAATAACCTTAGAGCACATGGAGTCATGAATGGGTGTTGAGGGGGCAGCTTGAGAAAAATTAAGAGGCTGTGGGAAAGTGTGTAGGACACGTGGGGGTCTCCTAGGTTGTACAGAGATTGCTGGGAGACTTTGAAAATGCTGTGTTAATATGGACAGAAGGGTGTGTGCAGATTCTGGGAAGAGTTGAGTGTTTGGAATTGTGTACTCTTTATATCGTGCACAATAACCGCCATGATTCAGGCCAGAACGGGTTTTTTTGGGGGTCTACTCCAGGTCAAGAAGCAAATCAGTGATAATGCTGAATCTAAGCTTTAGTATGAAATATTTGTCTGATAATATGTATTTTTTTTTTCAGATTTGGTATCAAAATAAAAGATCCAGATTACGACTTAGAGAGAAACAGAGAGTGTTTGACATGAGGAGACGACGTCAGTTCCAGGTCCAAGGGCATCATCCTGTTTTAGAAAACCAGGAGGCCCAGATGCAGTATGACAGCAACTCCACTGCACAGTCTTCTTGCCTCCAACAGGCTCCTCATGGAAAAGCTGGCTTCTTTCCTGTGGAGACATGGCGACATCCCACGGAAGACAATGGCTCATGTGATGCTGTGTTCACAGGCATTAGAATAAAACCAAATTGTCCTTCAGTGGTTAAAGGGGCCAGAGGAAGTGGACCTTCTCCCAGCTTCATTCAAGCCATCTACAGTCATTCTGCTTCATCTGTGCAGAATTTTGAGAAGGCCATGATCAGGACAGAAAAAAGCCATCAGAGCATGCACTTCCCTTTGTCCTATGTCAATACTGTACAGGGAAAGATGCAGCAGCAGCAGGAACAGCAGCCCTCTGGTCTGTGTGAAGGACAGGGGCAAAGTGACTGGGTTTATTATAATCCACAGCTGCAACAGCCACAGAGTTACCAACAGAAGCTGCCAGTTCAGGGCCCACTTCAAGTGTATCAGAAGCATGATGACTTAGGGAAGCCGTTGCTGTCTCTTCAACAAGAGCAGGATGCCAGTTGGCAAAAGAATGAAGACTCCAGTTCCAAGATTCAATGCACATCTTCTCCACAAAAGGAGATGTGTTTTGTTCTATATTCTTTTGTATTAGATGGGCAGCAAGTTGCTAGAGAGCAGGCCAGATCTCCAACCCAACAGGCCTGGGGTGAGGGGTATGAAGAATTTGATGAATGGGCATAAATTATAAATGCAGTACTTGGCTTTTAGTTAGAGAGCTATAGGCATAAGTCATCCTCTAATCTGACTCAGGGTCAGAGCTAGGACTCTCTTTAATCTCCACATAAAGTTGCTCAGTTCAGAATACTTCCATGAAAAAATATATAAGAACAATAAAACCACAAATGCCCACAAAAATAAAAAAAATTAAAAATCAAATAGATAATAAATAACAACTCCTCCAATCCTTCATACAGCCTTCTTTGTCCCAACTAATAGCCCGGTCCTCAGAGCTCCCTGAACTCTCAGTGTCTTCTGGAGGGGTAGTGTATCCACCAGTGGTTGATCCCTGATTGTGCCTCTTGTAGTGGTCTGGAGAAAGTTGGACTCATGCAGCCACTACCACAGCAACAGGAACAAAGAAGGACTTTCCAAATTCAAACCAATGTGTGCTTTAGGTAGAGCCATCTTGCACAGCCCTGTCTCACAAATTACCTCCACCTTGGAGATAAGATCCTCTAAAGTGCCTTTGTATAGAGGGGTCTGCAGGTTCCTGCTCTCTTCTCTGAACCAGAACAACATCTTCAAGATGTTGTAGCCTGCCAGGACAGCTTGTCTCCTCAGAAATTTGACAGTATTACTGGCATCACAATGGGTTTTCATGTGTGTCCACCCTGAGAAACGAACAACAAAAAAAAAAAAGCCTGAATATTATGAAGAAAACATCTCAGCCAGGACGGCTTGACAGAAACTCACAAGAGTCTGCTGAAATTTCGCCTTTTAGAAAAGACTTCTTCTGCTATGTGTGTCCAGAAACTCTCTGTTTACATTTGGAATCACATCTCCCTGTTTCTTTACCACAGTTGCCAAGACTTATTGTTTGGAAATATGTGTTGTAGTTCTTTTCACTTTTGCCTTTAAAATTTTCCCCCAGCCTTCAACTCTCCCATTTTGCTCACAGTGAATGTACCTGGGGTGTACTGTGGCAAGCATGTGCCTACTGCTGTGTCATTCCATTTCCAATTCACATTCTTGCCAGAATGTTTCTCTGACCATAATTTATTTCCATACCTCCATCCTCCTTAATGGGCTTTCCGAGTTTTGGCACTGAAAGCAGAACTTGTACTGAAGCCACAGCTTCAGCTATTGCAACTTCCAGAACTCCTTGAGGCTCTTGCACTGAGATGAGAGCCCCTGTTTGTGAATCCATAGTGTTCTGACAGTCTCCCAGGAATGCAGGTAAATGATATGTGAGGCTGCCCAAGGAAGACTTTGGATATTGTTGATCTGAGTTTTTGAGAAAAACCTCGAAGACAGCAGTATCATGGAACTTTTCATTTGGAACGAGTTTCACCATTTGGGCTTGAGGACATAGAACACCTTAAAGTCTTCCACCAGAGAGTTTTCTGTCTCTCCAACAGCTCCTGTGGACACAGCTCTGCAGCCATATCCATCAGATCACTATTGGTCAGCATTCATATAGTGCAGCTGGAGATGCTCTTCCTGAATATCCTGTTGACTCCTGAGGTGTTTTGTGTGGAAGTAGGCCAAGGCTAGAGAATTTTTTGTCAGTCCTTTTCACTTTGCTATCATAATATTTTATTATAAAACAGTGTATACTCGTTATTGTCATTTAACCAACACCAGGAGTAGTAAAGAAATCTTACATTTATGGTTGTTGTCCTTTGCCCACCTTCTTGGAACAATTGTGAATTGTTTCAGATGCTATGTTTGTCCCGTGTCTCACATTCATTTAAGCTGTGAGATTCTGTAATTATATTAAATGACTTAATAAAAAGTGTTGTGCATGCATTTTCAAGGCATGTAACATACAAATTTTTACTTTGTAAACATCTTCCTTCATATAGTGAAGGAAGATGTTTGGATTAGATATAAAGTGCAGGTGTATTTTAAGCTTAAAGGTTAATGATAGGTTAAGAGACTTAGAGTATGATTAGGTAGTTTGGCATTAGTTAATAAGAAAGTAATATATCTTTCAAAAAATAGTACATCTTGGGAAAATCTGAAAAATGTAAATTAGTGATGCATTTTATTAATGATTCTGTACCCTTAATAATTGAAAATTAAAGATCAAATCCTGAAAAAATGTAAATTGATATTACAGTTTTCTATAACCCTAATGATTGTTAAGGAAATGTCATGTCCTGACAAAGTTTTGAAATTGTATAATTAATGAAATATTCTGAATCCATAACGATGAGAAAAAGTGCATTAAAAGACAACCCAGAGTAACCTGCATTTGAGCTCGCTCTATGGAGATTCCTCCAATGGAAAGACTCCTGTCTCCTCCTCTTCACTGATGCTACTCATCCTTCAAGACTCTCTGGACCCCACTAGGGCAGGACCCAGCAGGTTAGCTAGCCTTGGGGTTAAAAATACTAAGTTAGAATGTAGTCACAGTAATGGGGGCTATGTAATTTTGGGAATAATAAATGCAGCTGTGGAGAGATGTGGCCACATTTTCTTCTTGCCTCTGTTCTGTGTGTGTGCCCGTGTCTCTTTCTCTTCTGTTTGCATGTTTAGAGGTTTCTTTCAAGCATATTTCTTACATGAGATGAAGCCTTAGCAGGAAGGAGCTGGCACCTTATGGTTTCTGGAGACGAAATCAGGCTTTAGCAAAGTGAGGTGCAATGAGTCATCATTTGCCAGCTCTCAGGAGGGATTTTTCTGCTATGAAGGGCAAGGTCAGAGTGAAGTTTCTGGCTGGAGTGGGGGCCTGAATCCTCAGGGGTGCAGTTGAAAATTCTCAGAGGCTCATAATCAGGTGTTTGTGTCTGGTCACAAACAGATGATGGTGACCTTGACAGGTGTATCTGAAAGATTCTTTCCAGCTGCAGCTGTACTAAGATCCTCAGGAAATAGTAGGACCTGGCACATGTGATATATAGGTAGCCTGACAAGGTATCTCAGCTATTTGTAGCAACAACATGATATCTACTTAAATTTCTCTGAGTACTTCAGGTGGGCAGGAATCATTCTAAAATCTCTCATGTTTATTGGGACCTACAATAGAAGTTTCATGTGAATGAAGGATTCAGTAATTTGAAAATTGTGTCATCATTTGGCTCAGATAAGATGTGTTTCAATCAAATTCCCATATGAAATTTCACAGGTTTTCCAATCTGTGTAGAGTTGCTCCAAGTAGATTTTGTATTATTTTATTCAGGTATTTGTGATAAATGGGGTTCTTAATGACTAAGCCACATCTCTAGCAAATTCTTTTTTACTGGTTTGGTACCCCCCACCCCCCCAGACGGGATCTTGCTATGTTGCTGAGAGCCTTGCTAAGTTGCTGAAGCAGGATTCTATTTGGCAATTCTCCTGCCACAGCCTCTGGAGCTGCTGGTATTACTTTCAGGCCCCTCTGTGCCCAGCTTCATGTAGCTTTTTGATCTTAATTCACTTTATGTTTGGTAGATGATCACAACACTGGTTCAAATGCAGCCATATTTTAGATATATGGAAGATACATCTATCCATCCATATACCATCTATGATTTTTATCCCTTCACCTGAAAAAGAATACCTGAATGGTAGATAGGCCTACCCCTCAGGACCACACTGACATGGTTGGATTGTTGTCTTTTTTTATGGAAAATGGACTCAGCTGTAAAAGAACACACTTGAGCTCAATAGAAAATGCTTGAAAGAAATATGACATGTGTGATGTGTGTGTATCTATATCTATGTCTATATCTATCTCTATCTATATGTATATCTATATGTATATCTATATGTATATGTATATCTATATCTATATCCATATATACACACATATACACTTCTGGGAATGTAGTTTAGCACCACTGGGCTCAATCCCAGTATCAAAAAAAAATTGTAAAAAGAAAGAAATTAATCCTAAGGAAAGAATCATTTTGTTATAGAATACGAAAAAGCGTAATGAATTTAAAATGAGTTTTAGGGCCACAAATGTTGCTCAGATGGAGAGCACTTACCCAGAATAAGCAAGGCACAGAGTTAAATCACCAGCACAGGAAAAAAACTTAATTAAATAAAACAAATTTTATTCACTTTACTTATAATACCTGATTCTGAAATGTGTTAAATATTGTGAAAAATATTAAAAATCTTATGAAAGGTTGCATTTATCACACTATGAAATATATCATAATAAATTAACACAGTATATAATACTATTTATAATATATAACATGCAAGGCTTATAAAATGTATCTTAGAAAAAACCACTCCAAGTGGTAAGTGCCTATAATCCCTGCTTCAGGAGAGGCTGAGGCAAGAAGTTCACCAGTTAGAAGCCAGCTTCAGAAATTTAATGAGCCTTTGTCTCAAAATTAATTTTTTAAAAGAATGGGGTTTAGCTCATTGGTAAAGTGCCCCTGAGCCCAATACCTAGTACCAAATAAATGAATAAAATGTATCATCCACTTTTTTACATTACAAAATACTTTAGAAATCTTAGCAAAGTTTGTGTAATTTTGATGGCCTCATTTCCTTGATTTGCCATTTGCCATCTTCAGCTATGATACAAAGGGTTTTTCTTTTTTTTTATGTAACTTATCTGTGTCGAAAGATTCTGGGTTTGTTTCACCAGAATAATTTTCTAGCTTTTGCATTGATTTCATTATGTCCTTGATTATTTAATAAAATGAAATTCCTCACTGAGGAGAGAACTAAACTTCTTTACAGTTCCTGTCACTTTCTAGTTTTATCTTAAAAGTCCCCTTCAAAAAGAAAACAAGTATTATCTCTAAGCACCCATGGCTCTAAATTAAGGGTTCACGTTGAACATTTTTGGATTTTGACCTTCCTCAAATCAGTCCTAAATGTGGAATAAAAGACTTGGCATGTTGGTGGAGGCCTGTGATCCTAGCAGCTCCAGAGACTAAGGCAGGAGGATAGCAAACTCAAAGCCAATCTCAGCAATTTAGAGAGGATGTAAGCAATTTAGTGAGACCCTGCCTCTTTGTAAAGTATAAAAAAGGGCTGAGGATGTTGATTAGTTGGTTAAGTGTTCCTGGGTTCAATCCCCAGTACCAAGAAAGAAACCAAGGATGTGGAATAAAACTAATGATAGCTGAGCTAATAAAGAAAGCCCATTGAAATCACAAAAACTTTGCAATGCAAAATAACCCTCACCTCTACACAGAAATATTCTGCTGTTGCATACAGGTTAAACTAACTTTCTTTTACATTCCTTGAAGAAGCTTATTTGAGCTCTATGTGTGCTTCTGCTTTAACTTTCCTTTAATTGATATGTCTATGCTTTTTGACTTCTCCTTTGAGTCAGTTATAATCTGCCTAGTTTCCTCATTGATTCAGTAAAAATCCCTAGCACGTGTTCATTTTATATCTGTTTGAAGGTCATGATTTGACCTTTAAAAATATATGTTTTCAAACAATGCACAGGGTAAATGTTAATTACAAACAAGGCAAGCCTTAGGCTTTAGTTTAATTCTCACCTTTAACCTTGGTGGAAAATCCCTAGAAGGCATTAACTAGGTGGAGAATTCTAGAAGGAAAGATGGCTAGCTGGATTAACCCCCAACAGCTTTGCATTTTTACTCTTTTTCTCTCTTTGCAGGTGGTATCCTTTGAGCAGATCACTTTCCTCCCTTCCACCATGCTCCAAGGTAGGTGGATGAAAATAATCCTTTCATTTCCTGGATTAGAGATGGTATCAGTCATGAAAGGATTATCATCATGCTTATGCAATATGGTCTGGAAGAAGAAGAAGGGTGAGATTGTTCAGAATCATTCTCTTTTTTTAATGAGGCTTTTGTAACACCTGAGTTGAAATGAAGGTTACATGAGACTTAGACCAAAAGATGAAGATTTTTCAAAAAATTTATATTGAAGTAACAAAGACATTTTCAGAATTGAACACACTTGCTAGGGTTGGTGGCACATGCCTTTAATCCGAAAAATTTGGGAGGCTGAGACAGGAGAATACTAGTTCAAAGCCAGCCTCAACAACTGTGAGGCCCTAAGCAACTCAGGGAGATCCTGTCTCTAAATAAAATACAAAATAACACTGGAAATATGACTCAGTGGCCAGGTGCCTCTGAGTTCAATCTTGGATACAAAAAATAAAAGAATTGAACACACTATGTAACCAGCATCAGGTCAAAGGACAGAACCATATCGGGGACTCTATTGCTTTTCTCACAATCACTACCTTCCCTCGGCCCACAAAAGAAATTGACACTGAGTTCTCAAAGCTTGAATTAATCTTGCCTATTTTTGAATTTCATTTAAATTGAATCACAGCATTTTATGTGAAAGTTCTACTCATTGATTATGTTGTCATCCACAAATCTGCATAAAGTGGTAGAATATTCACTACCACATCTGATGTAAATTGAAATTTGGGTAATTCCATTTGGGACTATTATTTAGAACATTTATGGACATTCCTATTGGTATATTTTCACAGTAGTGCAATTTCTACCATGGAGTGAAATGGCTAAGTCAGATTTATTTCTCCATCTGTCTAAAACATGAATTCACCTTGATAAACTTTGATCTAATCTAAAACAACAAGGTTCATTTTATCCTCTTCGTTTTTTTGTTGTAGTTCATTTTATCCACAGTGAGAAAACTGTCTCCTACTAAATGTATCTTGTTTATTATTTGCTCAATCCTAAAAAACCTATAAAATAATTTCAGAATTGCTAACCTGTAATGCCTAGCTGTTTCCGCTGAGAGGGTCTGGGATCAATGATGCTCCAGTAGCAATGAGGACAAACAGAACCCCAAAAAAAGAGAAGCAGAGGCCAGATGCAATGGTGCACTCCTGTAATCCCAGTGGCTCAGGAGGCAGAGGCAAGAGGATCACAAGTTTGAGGCCAACCTGGGAAACAAAGTGAGACCCTGTCTCACAATAAAATTTTAATATCTGAGGGGTATAGCTCAATGGTACATGATTTGCCTAGCATGTGAAAAGCCATGGATTCTATCCCAAATACTATAGAACTAAATGAAAATATATATATAGAATTGTTGAATTTGTTACTATCAAAGGGTGCTAGGTTTATTTTTTCTGTTCAGCAAAGAATTGAAGAACAGGACACAGAGATAGCAAGCAAGAAGTAGACTGATTGTAAAAGCAACAGACTTACAGAGATAGGCTTCTCTGAAGAGAAGGGACTCCAGTGCTGGAAACTCGATGGGGGAGATTTTGCTTTTTCTTTTTGTGATCTCTGGAATTTTCTCCTTTCCTTATCTCCTCTCCTGTTCACATGCTCCTCACTATTATTGATTGGTGTCCCCCTCATTCCACTTGCCTTTTTTTTAGTTTTTCTATTGCGTCCCCCACTTAGGAGCATAAATACAGAAGTGTTTGTCTGATTGAGTCCCCTAATTGTATCTTCCATGAGCACTTTGATCAAGCAGAAAGTTATCCTTCTCAGAAGACCCTCTCTCTGCTTCTTTGTTCTGGCCCCACTCCAACCTTCTCACATGCCATCTTGCCCTGACTGCCTAAGCCCTTCTACATCTAGAAAACCACCCTTTGGAAACACAGTGTTCATGAATAGTGAGCTGAAAATCAGCAATGAATGAAACAATTAGTAGGTAAAAATACGTGATAAGATATTCACACAGAATTAAAGTATCTCCCATGAGATATTTATTACAAAAGGTCAATTGTACAGTAGAGAGATCATGCAGTCATCACGTTTATCACACCCTCTTCCTTCCCCACATTAATGCACATTGAGCCCAGGGGAGCTGGACACACCACTGAGCTACATCCCAGCCCTTGATGGGAAGGACTGAGAAACACTCTATGCCATTTCATAGGAGCTTAACACAAAGTCAGAATGGATGAATCCTGGCATTTGAGCTGTTGTTACTGTTACAATAATTAACACTAAACCTTAACCCTCAACCTGCATTTCACTTCTCCCTGATCCAAGCAGGTCCTCCTTTCCTCTTATATCTTTTCCCATCTGGCAGGAGTTTGGGACTGCATACTAAAAAGATGGTAGCTTAAAAACAAAATATAAACAACCAAAAAGCTTCCTAAATCTCAACTTTCCAAGTTCTCTTCTTCCTTTCCCCCACTCTGCCCCAGATGCCCTGGTTCTCTTCTCTGGCTATAGCTTGCTTTGTTTGTTGGGCTAGCAGCCTCCTAGGCAAAGCCCATGCTTCCTTGTGGAGCATCACTGAGGGTTCTCCTGGCTGGGTCTCACTAGTGGATCTGGAAATCCTTCCTGGTGCCAAAAGCCAAAAACAAGGACACATTTTGGTGGTTCAGGCACTCCCAACCTGGAGCCTTTCCATTTGGGCTGTCTCTCACCCCATACCTGTGCTTAGAGAGAGGGCCACTGCCCAGATTCCTGTTTTTTTTTTTTTTTGAACCCTGGCTTTGGGCATGAGAGAGGAAAGCAAGCCCCAGAGCAGGAGGAAAACCTGAGTACATACCACGCGCACTGGTACACCCTAACACAGTGGAGGCAAATCCCCACACCTCTAAATAATCTGTGTGTACCTTGAGCCATCTCCTCAGAAGTAATTATCCATGGATATGTCCCTTACCTTATACCTCAGAGTTTATCATTATTGATGAGTCATCAATGGTTATTTATTTCAATAGTTAAGTATTTATTGAAATGATACCATTATTTTTACTTTTGTATTTTTAATCATGGTACAGGCATGGCAGTGGGAAAATTTTTTAGAATGTTATTTGGGAATGAATAGTCAGCCAACAATTTAATTTATTCTCTATTATCAGTTAAATGACTTGGTTGACTTGGGAGGCTGAAACAGGAAGATCCCAAGTTCAAGGTCAGCATGGAAACTTAGCAAGGCTCAAAGCAACTTAGTGAGACACCCAAAATAAAAAATAAAAAGTCCAGGGATGTGCGGATGTGGCTCATTGGTAAGTTAGCCTTGTGTTAAATCTCTAATACAAAAAGAATGAAGAAAAGAAAATTACCAGCTAAAGGACAGTGTGTGCAATAGAGCAGAAGGATATTTAGATGTCCATTTGGGGAAAAAATTCACGTTAAAAATATTTTTCAAATATATATACAAAACCACAGAAAAATTATAAACGGAATAGAGAGTACATCTTTAATAACCTTTAAAACAACTTGGAGAAAATAATGGAAAACATTTTTATAATTTTGAAGTGTGAAATCATAAGCAACTCTAGAAGTCATAAAGGAAAACCTTGAGAAATTTGGCTACTTAATATATAAACTTCCTGAGCAAAGATACCAAAAATATAGTAAAAGGGAGGTCTGGGGAAAACATTGCCACCACCAATAAAAGACATTTACATTAATAATCAAAATATACAAAGAAAAGAGGGAAAATAGAAGGTAAAAATATTTGAGTAGGCTAATGCAACCCAATCTCACTTCTAAATAACAGCAACTAAATAAAAACAAGAAGATACCATTTTGTAGAAGAGGATGATTTTATTTTAAAAAAATCAAGTGTTGGGGAACAGCCCTGAACAACTGGGTCTGTGACCTCAAGTCCTGCCACTCCAGAAGTATTTTTTTTTTATTTTTATTTGTGTGTAAATTTTTTATATAAATGTAAAGCTTGCAATGCAGTAATGCAGATCAAAATGTTTCAGTGAGAAACTTCTGTCGATTCAACTGTATAAGGATAATATATGTACCGCTTGTTTTTTTTCT
Source organism: Ictidomys tridecemlineatus (assembly GCF_052094955.1). Lineage (NCBI taxonomy): Eukaryota > Metazoa > Chordata > Mammalia > Rodentia > Sciuridae > Ictidomys > Ictidomys tridecemlineatus. Next base: position 260,167 of record NW_027524228.1, on the reverse strand, counting down.
TTTTAGGACCATGGCAGCATTTTGACTTTTTAAAAAATAATTAACTTCTTATTGACAGCCACTAAATGTCATTTGTAGAATTTTAATCATATAATGGATTTCACTCAAAATGCCTTTTTGAGTCATGCTAGTGCAAGTTTTTAATACTGTCCATCTTCTGTGCTGTTTTTATAAATTTGCTATTACAATATAGGAGGCCACATGCTAGTAATCTCAAGTATTCCAGAGGTTGGGACAATGGATTGCAAGTTCAGGGCATGCAACTCTGCAAATTAGTGAGACCCTGTCTCAAAATAAAAAGTTAAGTATGGTTGGGAATACAGCTCAATGGTGGGATGTCTCTGGGTTTAAAACCCAGTACCTAAATTAATGAATACATGCAACTGTTAAAAATATATATGCACAAGTATGTTCATGAAGCATGTTTTATATTGGGGGAAAAAAAGAAACACCCCATGTGTCCGTAAATAGGGCACTGTCTGGGTAAATAATGGTATATCCATCCACAGAATCCTTTGCAGCTCCTACATGGAATAAAGCAGATTAATGTGTACTCACATTTATAAACTTTTTCCAATTTTTGATGATCTCCCAAGATTTGATGCTAGGACTCATGTAGACATGAATGTAAAAACAAAATATTTATTATTTGATACCCCATTTATATTTTTTTCTCCATATATTCTAGAAACAAAGGCAATATTGTAGAGAATAAATAGGAGAGACCATCACATTATGGGAATTGAACTGGAATTATTGGGCAGAGGAAATTAATGCCAGGGAGGAGTTTGATAATTTGAATTTTATACTTTATTTCTTCGTGCTGTAACATAACAAGAAATCAAAGTGGTTGTGTGTGTGTGTGTGTGTGTGTTTGTAATTTTAATTCACAATAGTAAGCAACCAATCTTTAACTTTGAACTATAAGAAGTTTTGTGTATTTAAGTAACCTTTGATAATTTGCCACTGAACTAAACTACTGTGGAATGCCCAACCAAGTATGAGAAATTCATGGCAACTGACTAGAGACTGAAACCTCCAAAATCATGAACTAATTCTGGTAAGGTGGACATCACCTGTAATTTCAACTACTCTGAAGGCTGAGGAAGGAAGGTCACAAATTCAAAACCACGTAAGCAACTCAGTGTGACAGTGTCTCCAAAAATAAAGAGGGTTGGCAAACTAGCTACGTGGAGAAGACCCTGGATTCAACACTCAGGCCATCAAACAAACAAACAAAAAAAAACTTAAAATAAGCCTCATCACACCTATTAGATATTGTGGAGGAAAATTTGATAACTTTATGTGAGCCTTCTTATTTGGGGATTCAGTGTTCTGTAAGAAAGCATAGCATTTTCCTGTGGAAACATCTAGAAGCAGAATTGCCAGGCATCTGCCACTTCAATCAACATTCCAAGTGACTGTCCAAATAAGACATTCCCCCTGTAAGAGTCACTATTTTTCCACCTATTCTCAGTCTCATTATATGAAGGAAGATGTTTACAAAATAAAGGTTTGTGTGTTACATCCCTTGTAAATGCATGCAAAACACGTTTTATTAAGTCATTTAATATCATTTCAGAATTTCTCACTTAAGTAAATGTGAGACACATGACAAACATAGCATTGAAACTCTTCACAATGGTTCCAAGAGGGTGGGCAAAGGACAACAACCATACATGCAAGATTTCTTCACTACTCCTGGTGTTGCTTAAATGACAATAATGAGTATACACTGTTTTTTAATCAAACATTATGATCACAAAATGAAAAGTACTGACAAAAAATTCTCTAGTCTTGGCCTAATTCTACACAAAACACCCCAGGTGTCAACGGGATTTTCAGGAAGAGCATCGCCACCTGTACTGTGTGGATGATGCCCTCTAGTGGTCTAAGGGATGTAGCTTGCAGAGCTGTGTCCACAAGAGCTGTTGGAGAGACAGGAAACTCTCTGGTGGAAGACTTCAAGGTGTTCTAAGTCCTCAAGCCAAAAGTTGTGAAAATAATTCCACGTGAAAAATTCCGTGATACAGCTGTCTTCGAAGTTTGTCTCAAAAACTCAGATCAACAATATCCCAAGGCTCCCCTGGGCACCCTCAGATATCATTGTTTTGTTAAGTATAGTTAAAATTTTAATCGTCTTAAGTATGGATCAATGATGCTTCTACCTGTTAACTTAAAGCCATTCTGAACTTGGAGATGGGTTCCAGGAGTGATCAAATATCAAAGGGCTTCCAGACACTCTTGTCTGTGCCCTTCTAAACCTCGGCTAATTGGACTATATAGTCTAAAAAGCATTTTATCATTTCCATACACATACCTCTAACCTTTGGGGACTATGGCCCACATTACAATTGTCCTCTATTTTTGCAGGAGAAAAATATGAAGACTGTTCAGTGCACTTATTAGAACCAATTGTAAAATGCACAGTCCAGTGATGAAAAACCCTTGCTTGTTCTGTTGTTGCTTTTAAATACAAAAATAGTTAAGAATATTTTTACAATACATTGAGTCATGAATGTAACTTGATGTGGCATCTTGAGAAAAATAAAGAAGTTGTGGGAATGTATGTAGGGCAGCTGGAGATCTGCTCAGTCTAAATACAGAGTTTGCAGAGGTTTGCTGGGAGAATTTTAAAAGCCTGGGTTCCAATGCGCAGAAGTGCTG